>NC_139018.1:60888669-61125847 GCF_964374135.1 Grampus griseus
GCGCACTGCAGCTTTCAGGCTGTGTTCTGCGTTTTGGTCAATGGCGCCACACCACCAGTGACCCCAGCTAGAAATCTTACAATCATCCATGATTTCTCCCTCTTCTTTGTCCCCCACTTTTACTTAGACACCAAGTCCCGTTGATTTTACTCCCATTATGGTGTTAACTTTGTTTGCCCTTCTCAATCCTTATGCTATTGCCTTAATTAAGTGTGTGATGCCTTTCTTAAAATATTGCCATGAATGGATTTCTATCTGGTCTTTGTCCTCCAGCTGCCAGCTGCCAGCAGAGTCATCCATCTTTTATACTATTCCTGGAGAGATAAGAATAATAATAACAGCCAAAAATGCTAAATGCTCTCTCTATGCCAGGTACTAGACTAAGTACGTTACATGCATTATCTCACTTAATCCACACAACAAATTTATAAGACAGGCAATGGTTTTTATCCCCATTCTACCGATGAGGTCACTGAGACTTAGAGAAGTTAATAAAGTCAGAGTTCATAAGATCAGAGAAGGAATCCAAACCCAGGCAGTCTGCCTCCAGAACTCTGGTGATTAACAACCGTACGATGTGGATATCGCCACTGTACTCAGTCATCTGTATACAGCGCAAATCTAATTACGGCATTCCCCCAATTAAAAGCCCAGCCCTAGCCCAATGGCTTTCTAACACTTTAATGATCAAAGTCCTAACTTTTAAGCATGACATGACACCGCATCGCATACTGCCCTCAGGGTCTATCTTATCTTTCGGCACCTGCACTCACATCATGTTAGTTAATAAATTTGAGCCACAAGGAACAGGAAGCAGTGTGTTTGACTAAAATATGGGGTGCTTTGAGAAGAGTCATAGATGATAAGCCTGTGTTCATATCACAGAGGCCTTCTATAAATCACTAGATCAAAGAAGCTGTATGTCCCTCCAAAAGGTAACCACCTGCCTCAGCCATCAGCAGTTCTAAAAAGCGGTCAGGACTTTCAAACTCACACCATGGCCTGAGCCAGCTGCGAGGCTGGCTGACCTGCAGACCTGTCCACGAAGTCCTTGCAATCACCAGCAGGTGCTGTCTGGTTTCCTGCTGTTCCCTTTGCCTGCCTATCTATGCCCTGCCCTCCCTTCCACGGCCACTCCAACTGTTCCTTCCTCTACGAGGTCTTTGCCTGCTTCTCACATCACCCTTACTCTGCTCTGAACTCAAGAGTCTCATTGTCTGTCAACCAGCACTGCCTTGTATTCTTATACAAGGTCATTTCATTTGCCCCTGAAAGTAGAGCCTGAGTACATAAGGGGTAGAAGGCATCTTATATTTCACTGAATGCCCTCCAGCACCTAGCATGTAAATGATTTTCAATAGACAGTTGGATGAATAAATAAGATGACCCATCAAGATTCTTTCCAAGCCTATGATGTCTTAAATCCTAACGTTCTCACATTTTGAATGTATGCTACCATAGTAAATTACACATATCACTGTTGAAAGAATATTAAATTCTGAAGGTCAACTCGGGTCTAATTAATAATAAGCAATAGGCTATATTTCATATATGAAAGTGACCCACTATCAGTAAAGCAAATATTGTGAAAGTTAAATATTCACAGGGCTGGCTGTTATCAGACTAAATGGTGTTATGGGTGGTTAATATTGCACAGGACAATTCTGTTATCCTTTTAACAGGATACTAATCAGCCACCACACCCCTGCCAGTTCCCCTGCTTTGCCTCCTCTTTGGGATTTTGTAGGTTAGCCCTTAGGATATAGATACAATGAGACATATTTCCCTGACAAGGAGTAAAAAAATGTCAGTAGGTAAATAAGAAAATTACATTTACAGAAGAATTCATTTCCCAGTGTTGGAAACATATGCAGGTTGTTGCGGTTTTGGGTCTACTCACACTGCTAATACCTCATGTGAGATGATTAAAACTTTCTCTTCTCAGGAGAGCGATGGATGTGGAATTATATTTTCAGCAGGGAATCAGCATTTTATCATCAAAGTGGCCACAAGAATTGTGTTACAGTATTTCTGCTGTGAAACATTATGCAGCACAGAGGTGGGAGAAATGGAAATTGACCCTCATTAGAATGATGATACCACCCTACGGCTGGAGACAGAAGGCAGCCTTCCTACCCAGTAGTGAACTTCATTGATGAGTGGGAGGAAGAAGCTCTTTGTGGCCAACTCACAGTAGTACAGCACGACATGTTAAATCAGCTCCAAGTTTCCTTGGTTCAAAATCAATTTTAAAGAAAATTGTGTTTCAGTGAAGATAGCTCTTTCCCCTGCGATGTTGCTGCTAACATAAAATCCGGTATCAAAAGACACAGTTAACCAGAATAGGTGATTCTCTTTCAAAGTATGGTTCTTAGAAAACGGATTTTTACTTGTTTATTTCAGCTTATTTATGGTAGTAACACTCTATTCTTTCTAATTTTATACTAATCACTAATGTAAAATATATATACACCTTAAAGAAAGTATTTTTGAAATTTAATAACATAATTTAATAGCAAGAATCTTAGCCTCAAACTCTGTATGATATTCATGAAGATGGAGAAGTTAGTATAAGAAAAATTAAAGAGAAGGAGGGCATGACAATGTCTTCAATAACTTTTACAGGCTGGTGTCAAACAGAGACTAAAAAAATTATTTTGAAAACTTAAAACAGCCACTAGTTGAATGATGTGTACCTTCAAAATAACTGCAGAGATTCAAGTAAGAACATCATAGTTTATATAGAAATTCATTTGGAAAAACTATTTAGAAATATTAAGTATATTATAAAATATTTAGACATAAATTTCATACTGTGATCCGGCAACTTCATTTCTAGGAACCCAACTAAGAAAATAATCACTAATGCAGAATTGTTGGAAAAGACTGGAGGAAAAAAAAATCTATCCATATGATGGACAATCATGTGACCTTAATGTGGGGACCATGAAAATGTCCCTCATAGACCTCCGACTATAGAAAATATAATTGACCAAGGGCCTACTTGGCTGCCGCATTTTGAAATCCATTGTTCCACCTGCACTGAAGCTATACCTCCCAAGGCCTGCTCCCAGCTAATGACCAAAGAGACAAAATATAATACTAGGACAGACTCATTCCTGGTCAGACTTGCATGGAGGTATGATGGCTATCCCAGTCTTATCTGACTCCCTTTCTATTTTCTCTCACACAAGCACTTCTAATAAAATCCTTGCAGGTTTAATCATTTCTTGGCATTTGCTCCTCAGAGGACCCAGACTAAGGCACATTAAAAACATGTTTTGAAAAGATAATTTAATTTTATACTCTAATTTTAAATTAAATGTTTCATGAAATATTATCTTTTTAAAAGCAAGATACAAACTCTATGCCCCAAATTAGCCAGTTATTGTAGGAAAATAAAAGAAAAAGACACATTCAAATGAAGATACATAGAAAATAGAATGGAGATAAATATACCAAAGTGTCAAAAATGGTTATTTCGGGATAGTGTTTTTATAGATGGTCTTAATTTTATTTTATGGATTTTTCTGAATGTTGTTATCTAAATGATTATTTTATTTTTAAATTTAAAACATGATATAAGCATTATAATTTAACAAAATATAGATTTTATAGAAAAATACAAGAAATAAAATTTTGCTGCTATAAACTGAATGTTATGTCCCTCCAAAAATTCATATGTTGAAACCTAATCCCCAATGTGTTGGCATTTGGAGGTGAGGCTTTGAGGAGGTTGATTAGGTTATAAGGGCAGAGTCCTCATAAATGAGATGAGTGCCCTTATAAAAGAGACCCAAAAGAGCTCCTTTGCCCCTTCTGTCTTGTGGGAACACAGGAAAAAGATGATCATCTATGAAACAGAAAGCAGGTCCTCACCAGACAGTGAATCTATCCATGCCTTGGTCTCAGACTTCCAGTCTCCAGAACTGTAAGAAATATATTTCTGTTGTTTAAGCTACCCAGTTTGTGGTATTTTTGTTATAGCAGCCTGAATGGACTAAGACATTGGCTAAGCATTAAAAATGGTTAAATTGAGACACATGATGCTTTCCTAAAATAATTTAGGGTTTTTTTGTTGGCTGGTTTATTTTAAATTGGAACTTCAAAGAGAAAGGTAGGCTTCCTGATTCCTCAGTACTTTAATGAATTTCAATATGTGGGTTGAAATCACTGTCTTCTTAACAATAGATAGATACGAACTATCTGTTGCAAGTTTATGAACAAATGTGCCACTATGGGGAGAATCTCTAGAAAAGCAAAAGAAGACATGGAACCCCATGCTTCCTTTTACAAACAAGGAAACCTTGTTCTTGATTTAATGTATGGTGAAATAGGGTCTTCTACCAAGACTTTACCTTATTATGAGTTATATGGATGACTTGTTTCTGAATGCTTCGGGGTGGAGGGGATAGAGAGAGAATGTGTGAGTACATGACAGAGTGAACTACTTTTTGTTTGGTGTAGAGCAGGTATGGAAAACACAATTTTATCCTCAAGCCAACTCTGATAGATTGGTAGTGACCACCTTTGCTGGAGAGGATTCTGAGGCAGCATGTGATTTAGCTGGGAAGAGTGGTATGAACAATGAATAATGTCTGCCTAAGTGTGGAAAGGAAGGTATTTGTCATCTCTGGGGTAACATGATAAACAATGTACCATTAATCTAGTAGTTTTTCTATCAATATATTATGTGACTTCTATGCGAAAACTGTATTTAAGTTCTGTCAGCCTGTTATTGATCAAAAGCATTATGCTCTTATGTTTTATTGAAAGATGTAGATTTTGAGATTGGTTTGTAATACAGACTAATGTAGTTGAGGAGTGGATGATATAAAGTAGGAGATTACTGGTTGTAACCCATAAATAACCTGAGAATAATGGATACTCATTTGGATACTAATGAGGTACATGTTGGAAACTGATCATTTTTATGGGGGAGGAAGGAAGTAGTGTATAATATTAAATTTTAATAAAAATATTTTCTGTATTTGTACACCACACTAAAATGTTTATTGTAATGTAAATTGTCATACTGCAGTTGTATCATCTGAATTTTTAATATAAATCATATTTCATTGCACTTATTATTAAACCAAATATGTTGACGTATTGTGATTTGAAAAGAAAACTACCACTACCCAGGGATATAGAATGAGTATACTTTGTAAGTTGTAATTACTCAGAATGGAATGTAGAAGTGTTAGCCTACAAGTCAAAGTCAAGATGGGATCTCCAGCATTTCACAGCGTGGAACATGGGTTGGCTGATCAGAATCAGATGGGGAAATTCTTGACAATGCAGCTTCTTGGTCCACACTCTCTATCTTCTCAATCAAAATCATTGGGTTTTCAATCCAAAAATGGGCAGAAGACCTAAACAGACATTTCTCCAAAGAAGATATACAGATTGCTAACAAACACATGAAAGAATGCTCAACATCACTAATCATTAGAGAAATGCAAATCAAAACTACAATGAGATATCATCTCACACCAGTCAGAATGGCCATCATCAAAATATCTACAAACAATAAATGCTGCAGAGGGTGTGGAGAAAAGGGAACCCTCCTGCTCTGTTGGTGGGAATGTAAATTGATACAGCCACTATGGAGAACAGTATGGAGGTTCCTTAAAAAACTAAAAGTAGAACTACCATACGACTACTGGGCATATACCCTGAGAAAACCATAATTCAAAAAGAGTCATGTACCACAATGTTCATTGCAGCTCTATTTACAATAACCAGGATACTGAAGCAACCAAAGTGTCCATTGACAGATGAATGGATAAAGGAGATGTGGCATGTATATGTAATGGAATATTACTCAGCCATAAAAAGAAATGAAATTGAGTTATTTGTAGTGAGGTGGATGGACCTAGAGTCTGTCATACAGAGTGAAGTCAGAAAGAGAAAAACAAATACCATATGCTAACACATATATATGGAATCTAAAAAAAAAAGGTTCTGATGAACTTAGGGGCAGGACAGGAATAAAGACACAGACATAGAGAATGGACTTGAGGACATGGGGAGGGGAAAGGGTAAGCTGGGACAAAGTGAGAGAGCAGCATTGACGTATATACACTACCAAATGTAAAATAGATAGCTAGTGGGAAGCAGCCGCATAGCACAGGGAGATCAGCTCAGTGCTTTGCAACCACCTAGAGGGGTGGGATAAGGAGGGTGGGAGGGAGACGCAAGAGGGAGGGGATATGGGGATATACGTATGCATATAGCTGATTCACTTTGTTATACAGCAGAAACTAACATAACACTGTAAAGCGATTATACTCTAATAAAGATGTTAAACAAAAATCATTGGGTTTTGATACAACCCTCTCCCTCTCTCTCTCTCTCTCTCTCTCTCTCTCACTCTCTCTCTCTCTCTCTCTCTCTCTCTCTCTATATATATATATATATATATACATACACCAGATTGTTTTTAAGTTGCTGGTCTCTTAATTTCAAATGCTTTTCCAATATCCTGCATTTGTACTCTCCTCATGCTTGCTGGTTTTGATATCATACGTGTGTGTGGATGATTTCCTACCTTTACTGTGTGTTTGCCTTTACCGGTGAACTTTCCCATTTTCTTTCTAGTTGTGCCCTTTTCTTTTCTGCCGAGAGAAGTTCCTTTAGCATTTGTTGTAAAGCTGGTTTGGTGGTGCTGAATTCTCTTAACTTTTGCTTGTCTGTAAAGCTTTTGATTTCTCTGTTGAATCTGAATGAGAGACTTGCTGGGTAGAGTATTCTTGGTTGTAGGTTTTTCCCTTTCATCACTTTAAATATATTTTGCCACTCCTTTCCGGCCTGCAAAGTTTCTGCTGAAAAATCAGCTGATAACCTCATGGGGATTCCCTTGTGTGTTATTTGTTGCTTTTCCCTTGTTGCTTTTAGTAGTTTTTCTTTGTCTTTAATTTTTGTCAATTTGATTAATAGGTGTCTCGGTGTGTTCCTCCTTGTGTTTATCCTGTATGGGACTCTGTGCTTCCTGGACTTGAGTGAGTGTTTCCTTTCCCATGTTAGGGAAGTTTTCGGCTATTATGTCTTCAAACACTCCTACCCCTCCTACTGTCTGCTTCTTTGTTTTTGGATGTAGGATATCTTTTTTTGGTAGGTTCCAGTCTTTTTTGTCGATGGTTATTCAGCAGTTTGTGGTGATTTGGTGTTTTCGTGAGACAAGGTGAGCTCAAGTCCTTCTACTCTGCCATCTTATCCTCTACTTCTCAGTCAGCAGTAACAACTCTGTCAATATGTCCTCATCAACCAAATGAGCAATGCCAATGTGAGGCCCAGGACCACTCACCCAATGGAAGAAACCCAGGTTGAGGCAGGGGACAGGCAGACTGCATGTAATATCTGGAAATTGCTTGACGGTTTACAGACTGTTCTCAATGGATTTCCCTTCTTTGGTGAGCTTCAAAGCTTCCAAGATCTTGGCAGCTGGGAAGTGAAAGGCAGAGGGAGGGAGCATGGGGCAGGAGAAGTGCCTGGACGTGTGCCTATGGGGTGGCTGCCTGAGGGACCCCTCAATCAAAATCACTGGGGACTCGCTTCTAGAAATCTGCATTTTTAACAGACACACCAAGTGATTCTTCCACACACAAATTTGAGAACTGCTGATCATTCCCAGGCCCTCCCCCTACTCCCCTACCACTACTATTACCCTCATCTAAAAACACCAGCAGCACCTAGATTGTCCTCTAATCCAAACCTAATTCTCTAGATCAACTTCTGAGAAACAAGTATACTTATTTCTAATCCTGAATACTAACAATCCTCCAAAGAGATGCTGTCAATTTGCCCAAAAAACTTGAAAAATTGTTGCCGGCAGGTTTACTTAAAATTAGAGGTTCTTCTATTCTTGTGTTCTTGCTAGGATGACCTATATTTATTTGGAAATTAAAGCATCTTTCACAACGTGAAAGTAGCTTCAGCAGCTTTTCCATTACGTTAGCTATAATTTTTATAAATCTGATTTGAAAAGCAGTAGTAGCAGTAGGAGTAAGAACACTAGTAGATAATAGTTGACTGTATTGAATGCTTTTCCTATATCAAGCCCTGCATACTTTATATTCAACTATTCTTGAACTTGCGTTATATATGTCTGTGTTGGTGGTTATATTTAGACTTTCTTGAGGCTTAAACCACTTCGTTCACATAGTTGCCATAGTGCTTTACCCCAGGCAAAACATTGTTACTTCGTATCTTGTCCCTCACTCTTATTCTCAGGCAGCAAAATATGGATTTGGAGGAAGCCTTCCTCTTAATGAAGTCTCAATTGAAATATAATGAATTCTAAATGGCACCATATCAGCAAACCCAAAGGAAGATCCCTAAAAGGATATATCATCTAAGATGATTTATGGCATTGATTATTCTTAGCCGAGGTAGGAAAACACAAGCAATGCCTACCTAGTGCAGTTTCCATAGCAGCAGATGTACCAGGATTCTAGGCTGTGCCAAGACTCTTTCTTCCATTGTGAACCCTGTGAATTTCCTACTAGCAACTACAGTGGGTGACTTTGGTCCTTTGACACAGGAAAAAAATTATTTAAAGTTTTGAACACATACTAGTTCTGGTAAAAAGACAGACGGCTCCTTAAAATGTGCAATAAAAGCAGTCTCTAGGGTCTTCTGAAAGTTAAAATATGTGAGAAATCACTGTGATGCCATTTGGCCCCTGAGGTTGTGAGCATTTCATTTCCTAACTTCTGCCTTTTCCTGTTCTATTTGGGCAACACTAGTGTCCTACATCACAAAAAGGAAAGCTCTGTTCAGAAAACTATCTTTTCAGAAAAAAAAACTGTATTCATTTAGGACCACAAAAAAAGTTTTTGTTTTATCTCTTGAGTAAGATAAAATGCTTCTTTTGAGATACATTTTTGGTGGCCTTTGAAATTGTGTGTGATGTGTGATGGGGCGGGCGTGGAGAACTGTATTAACATATTCACTGTAATCAGGAAAATACATCACTAACCCCATATTTGTCTCTAACAACTCTGGCTAACAAATTCTTACCTCTCTTCAGAAAAAGTGCCTGTTAGACCTTACACGGAGTTTTCAGGCCAGAAGATAGAACTAAAGATGGAATAGGGGATGGAATTAGAGCTAAGCCAGTGATGAAGGTGCAGACCTGAGAATCAGGAATTCTCTGTTCAGGCTCTACCATTAATAAGCCATGGAATCCTAGGCAAGACTGTGAATCAGTCCAACCAGAATCTCTTTCAGCTCTCTGGGGGTGGAACACTGCTGTAGAAACACAGACTTCCAACTGGCAATATTACAAAACACTCAGTGTACATCCCTAGCCAAGCCCTCACCAGTGTTCAGTAATATTATACTACTGTAGAGAGAGAAAAATTTAAGAGTTCAAATTAAAAGAGTAACAGAGACAGACGGGTTATAAAAGGGAAAGGAATGTCAAAGAGGAGCTTGGTCAAAGAACATGGTCTTCACTACTCTGATGTGTGAAGCTCACAGTCTTCTGCCATCGATCCTGATATCTATTGCATTCCTGCTGGAGATCTCAACCTGAGGGGCTCCATGGACATGCATCATATGGCTGTGCATCCCCCGAAACTGTATGGAAAATTAGGGGCTTATGTGTCTTCCCCTGGGAAGATGGATCTTTGCTTCCTTAAGTTTTCCATAGAGATTCATGACCAAAATTATTTTTATATACTCAAGAAAGGCAAGTGACATTATCCACACCAGCATGAAGATGGTCTATTTACCTTTGAATCTACAGTTCTGTGCATGATATACCTCAAAAAAGTTTCATGAAAGAATGAATGGCTTAATGAATGCAAGAACAAATGCACAAACTCCTTCTGGGAATAAGTTGCTGGACACTGAGAAGCACCCTGCCTGCCTCAAGTAGCACCGCTAATCAGAAGCCTCGATTCCTCAAATGAGCTGTGATCTCTGCCTCCCCACGGCAATTTGTGAACAAAATCCCACTGCTTTCCTTTCGACTAGATATAGTGCTTAGTATTATTGTCCATGGTCAATTAGTTTCAATGGAAAAATGAAATCCATCATAATATTCATTTTTCTAATGGAAAAGTAAGAAGCAATCTTCTCTGAAATAGGGATGCATGATAAAGAACTTACTGGAATAGAGTTGAAAAGGAGAGCACTATTCTTGGGCCACCATATTAGGGTTATAGGAGCCAGTACCAAGCCAGAGACACTTGTCCATCAGGCCACAAGCCAAAACCTTTGGGTTTCAAGTCTGCCCATTATTTTGAGAGGTCATTAAACGACTTTGGCTCCTGCTCATAACCCAAGAATACAGGTGTCTTTGGTTTATTTACTGCACTTGTTCTCACTCTGGTCTCATTCCAACCAAGAGCTGTCTTTTTCATGTTCCCATTGCTGACATTCTGTTACCCTGACCATTTTCCAGGCAGGCCCCACTGATACAGCTCTCAAAGCTGCCTTGTACAAAAGTCTGCCTCTTCGTGTCCTTCAAAAAGTATTGATGCTTATTATGCATAGAAAAGCCAAGCTTCTGCCTCCATCTTCCTACTCCCAACACAAGATGGCTGTTGGAGTCCCATTCAGGAGCCAGGAAGGTTCCTGCTGCTTCTGTGAGTATGTCATGAGACTTGTGCTGCAGGACAGTGTGTAGAATCTACAAAGTACTTTGACTTCTGCTTCTCCTCTGTATACACCATCTTTAAAAATTCAAAGTTCTGTCTTCCAGGGCAGAGTGCCTAAAAGATTGACCTAGGGCAGGAGTGTTCCCTCACTCCAACTGAACTGAGATAGGCCCAAAGGCTACAGATCTTTGAGGGTTCAATTGTGGCCAAAAATCATAGGTTCTAGCTATGGGACTCACACCAGACTTTCATGGGTCTGATGAAGAGGCACTTTAGCTATCTCTGTGACATTCAAGGACACACACTTCATATAGGCTAAGGTATTAGAGTGGGGTATCTCAGCTCAGCCTAGCTCACCTTACCTTGCCCTAGATCATTCAACAGCTGCCTATTGAGTACTTATTTTTTATTCCTATATTATGTTAAGCATTAGGAATAAAAGTCCCTACCCCAAGGATTTTACAGTTTAACAAAACAATGAGATAATTGTGGTTAAAAAAAGTTTATTACAATGAAGTGTGTTCTATTAGTTAATATCGTTCTTTAAAAGATTGGCCATTGTCATTAAGCAGGAGAAATAAATGAGGCAAAAATAAAAAGGAAAATGTAAAATTATCATTATTTGAAAATGATATGGTTACATAACCGTAAACCCAAGAGAGACAACTAAAAAGCTATTAGACACAATGAGATAATTCAGCAAAATCTCTGGTTATAAAATTAATGTCCCCAAATCGATTGCTGTCTTGTATACAAATAATTACTGCTGAGAAAATACAATGAAAAGATAAAATAGTTAAAATAAATATAAGAAGTATATTGGATCTATGTAAAAAAATAACTTTTAAAATTCTACTAACAGATACAATGCAAGATGAATAAATAAAAAGATACCTGTTCATAGAAAAGCAAAATAAATATTACCAACATCAGTTATTCTTAAAATACTGTATATCATTAATGCATTACTATTTGTAAAATACTATTTTTCTTAGTAACTCACTACACTATGAAACCTACATTAAAAAGTTGGTACTGGCACAGGAGTACACTAACAGATCAATAGAACAAATTTAAGAGTTCAGAAATAGATCATATATATTTTTAATTTAGTATACAAAAAGTAAAATTTTTTATATCAGTGGGGAAAAGATAGATTTATCCAAAAAAATGGTCTGGCATTTCGGCAAAACCAAAAATGGATGGCTAACTCACTCCTTCAACCAAAATAAATTCAAGATGAATCAAAAATGTTAAGAAGAAAAAACTAATAGATAATAAAAGCCAAGATAGAAAAGAAAATCTTACAGAGATCCACAAGGGACAAGTACAATATGTGGACATGGGTTAGTGGGGAGCTGGAAGTGAGGGGTGAAAGAATGGGTAAGACAAGGCAGAGATATGTCATGCCCTATTAAGAAGCAACAAATTAATAGAATAAAATAATAAGTCACTAAAAATGTACTAGAAGTTTCAGCTACGACATGCAAAAAGCTTAGAATTCTTTACCCCATCCTTACAACAAGAAAAAGCTGAAGAAACTGAAAACGAATAACTTTTCTTAAACCCATGAAAGAACTGAGTTTGCAGGGGAAACAACCACTCCCAAATCTGAAGAAATGGGCAAATCCAGGGAGTGACAGTCAAAATCTGCCTATCTATAGCAGAAACCACTGGAGCTATAAACTTGTAAAAACACTTAAATGGTAACCTTGAATAATTAGAAAAATGCCCTGGTGTCTCTGGTAGGAGGAAAAGAAGAGGAATCCTTGTGAAATACATCCAGAGTCTTCTATATAGCAAAGACCTACTCTCCAGAACAAAAGACTCTACCAGAGCTTGTTTCCAAGCCCTGGGATTCCAGCCCTCACAGCCTTCCTGTCTCATCTAGGGGGGGTGGGGGAGAGAGGAGAAGCTATTAAGAAAAAAAACTCTTGTGAGGATCTCAGGCCATAGACACAGGCCCACAAAATATCACATACCAGGGAGACTCCAGTGTGATACCAGTGGATTATAGCTGAAAAAACTTCAAGACACAGATCCTCTTGGAGGAGAAGGACTTAGGGAAACCCAAAGTCAAGAGGGGAGATAAGAGCAGGGCACCCAAGTCAAGAGGGGAGATAAGAGGAATTTAAAGTGTCTGGCACCTTTATCAAGAGCAAATACAGCCCAACTGCATATTAACATAAATCATCACAGTGAAGGCTTATTTCCCCAGGTCCTATTATCCAATACAACATGTACAGCTTCCTACAAAAAATTCCAAGGCACACCAAAAGGCAAGAAGAAATAGTCTAAGTAGAGGAAGCAAGTGTCAGAAACAGATATGACACTGATCTCCTAAAGAAAACAGAAGCAGAGGGAATGTTCCTTAATTCATTCTATGAGGTTAGCATTACTCTAATACCAAAAGCAGAGAAAGATGGTACAAGAAACAAAAACTACAGCCCATTATTTCTCATGAATATAGATGTAAAAATCCTCAACAAAATATTACCAAATTGAATCTGACAATGTTTAAAAAGAATTATACACCATGACCAAGTGGCATTTATTCCAAGTAGGCAAAGCTGGTTCAACACTTGAAAATCAATCAATATAATCCACCAAATCAACAGACTACAGAAGAAAAATCATATTATTATGCCAACTGACACAGAAAAGCATTTGATAAAGTCCAACCCATTCATGATAAAAAAAAAATTTTTTTTCAGCCAACTAGGAATGAAGGAGAACTTCCCCAATTTGATAACATCTACAAAAAACATAAAGTTAACATAATATTTAATGGTGAAATAAATACTGATCACTTGCTCCCCAACACTAAAAACAAGATAAGGATTTCTCTCTCACCACTCAAATTCAATGGTATACAACAAGTACTAGCTAGTGGAATAAAACAAGAAAAAGAAATAAAAGGTGTACAGATTGAAACTGTCTCTATTCATGATGACAAGATATACAATGCAGAAAATCTCAAAGAATGATCAAAACACTTCTGGAACTAATAAGCAAGTATAGCAAGTCACAGGATATGAAGTTAATGCACAGAAGTCAATTACTTTCCTATATACATGCCAGCAATAAACAACTGGAATTTGAAATTAATAAGACAATACCATTTAAAGTAGCATCCTCCCAAAATGAAACACTTAGGTTTAAATCTAACAAAATATGTGCAGGACCTGTATACAGAAAACAATAAAACAGTGATTGCTTAAAAATGAAAGCGTATCTAAATAAATAGAGCAATGTTCATGGATTGAAAACTCGATATTGTTAATTAGGATGTCAATTCTTCCAAACTTGATCTACAGATATAATGCAATCCCAATCAAAATACCAGCAAACTATTTTGTAGATGTCAACAAACTGATTCTTAAGTTTATATGGAAAGGCAAAAGACCTAGAACAACCAACCCAGTACCAAAGAAGAGGAGAAGGAGGAACAGGAGGAGGAGGGGAAGGGGGGAGGAGGGGAAGAGATGCAGGAGGAGGAAGAGGAGAAAGAGAAAAAGGAGAAGGAGAGGAAGAAGGAGAAGAGGAGGAACCATGTTGGAGGACTAACCTTACTCGATTTCAAGACTTATTTAAAGGCCACAGTAATCAAAATAGCATCATCTCAGCAAAAGGATACATAGCACAATGGAACAGAATAAAGAGCCCAGACTAGACCTACACACATATAGTCAACTGAACTTGGACGAAGGAACAAAGACAATTCAATAGAAAAAGAACAGTCTTTCAATAAATGGTGCCAGAACAACTGGATGCCCCTATGCAAAAAATAAATAAACCTAGACACAGATCTTACATTTTACATAAAAATTAACTCAAAATGTATAATAAAACTAAATGTAAGATGCAAAACTATAAAACTTCTTCAGGAAGTTTTGCACGATGTTAGGTTTGGTGATAAGTTTTTTAACACAACACCAATAGCATGATCCACAAAAGAAAAAATTGATAAGTTGGGCTTTGTTAAAATTAAAAGCTGCATTCTCTAAGAAAGACACTCAAGAGAATGAAAAGGCAAACCACAGACACGGAGAAAATATTTGCAAAACATGTATTTGATTAAAGATTTGTATCCAAAATATACAAAGATCTCTTAAAAGCAAACACCTCAATGAAAAAAATGGGCAAAAGATCTGAACATCTCCCCAAAGAAAATATACAGATGGCAAATAAGTATATGAAAAGACTCTCAACATTATCTGTCATTAGGCAATTTCGAATTAAAACAACAATATGAAACCACTAAACACATATTAGAATGACTAAAACCAAAAGCTGACAATATCAAGGACTGGTGAGGATATGGAGCAACAGGACGTCTCATTCATTGTTTATGGGAATGAAAAATGGTACAGCCTTGGAAGACACTTTGGCAGAGAGTTCAGCAGTTTCTCACAAAACTAAATGTAGCCCTACCATCCAATTCAGCAATTGCACTTCTAAGTATTTTCCCAACTGATTTGAAAGCTTTATGTCCATGCAAAAATGCATGTGAAAGTTTATAGAAGCTTTATTCATAATCAACAAGAACTGGAAGCAACCAAGATGCCTTCCGTAAGCATAGATAAACAAACTGGTATATACATCAAATGGAATGTTATTCAGCAATAAAAAGAAAAGAGTTATCAAGCCACAAAAAGACATAGATGAATTTTAAATGCATATTGATAAGTGAAAAAAGCCAGTCTGAAAAAGCTATGTACTGTATGATTCCAATCATATGACAGTCTGAAGAAGGTAAAATAATAGAAATGGTAAATAGATGAGTCGTTGCCAAGGACTCAGGGGGAGGAGGTGATTATACAGGTATAGCACAAAGGATTACTTTTTAGGGTGGTAGAACTATTTTGTGTGATACTGTAATGGTGAATGCAAACTATTAAGCATTTGACAAAACCCATAGAACTTTATAGCACAAAGAGCAAACTTCAATGTATGCAAAATTTTAAAAAAATCAATCTAGGAGGTGGTAGGATCACAACAGAGAATGCAGGATGTGGCAAAAGAATCTAAATGTCTTATAAATATATGAAACACCCTCACTGACGTGGGTAGGGGAATAAGCTGGCAACCTAAATAACTCTGGAAATGAATGGAGTCTGTAAGAGTAAAGGCAATAGGAACTGGACATAGTGCTGTAATAAAGTTGTTTCCCATTGGATTATGTGTTAACACTTCTGAAAGCACTGTATGTGTATGCCAGAAGTGAAAAATTAAGTAAACGGATGACAGATGGGGGGAGTGGGACCTTAGAGATAAGGAAGGGAAGAAAACTAGAATGATCCATGAAATAATAAGAGTTGGAAACATCAGTAAGAACTCACTGGATCAGCTTTGTCATATAGATACAGTTGGTTACATATCCAAGTATTTTTAGATAGGTGTATATACATAGGTTAGAATACACACATATATCTCCTGTTCTTTCAGCTGAGAGAGCCCAGTAGGAGCACAATCAGTGCCCAGATCTTGCTTTTAAATACCATCCTTCAGAAAAAAACAGGGCTCCTGGGAGAAATGGCTGATTCTAGGACTGCGGCAGGAAATACACAAGATGAGCCTGGAGCATCCTATAGTATCAGAAAATAAGGAGGTGCTTTAAAAAAGACTAATAAGGGGCTTCCCTGGTGGCGCAGTGGTTGAGAGTCCGCCTGCCGATGCAGGGGACACGGGTTCGTGCCCCAGTCCGGGAAGATCCCACATGCCGCGAGCGGCTGGGCGCGTGAGCCATGGCTGCTGAGCCTGCGCGTCCGGAGCCTGTGCTCCGCAACGGGAGAGGCCACAACAGTGAGAGGCCCGCGTACCGCAAAAAAAAAAAAAAAAAAAAGACTAATAATAAATAACAATGATGTAGGTATGTCAAAGGGATCTAGGAACCAAATGAAAGAGCTCCCAATGGAACTTTGAGCAACAAAGCTGGAAAAACTTGAGCAACAAAATTAATAAAGTAATATTAGGTTATAACTTAAAATATATACCCATGAGCACGCATGAATCCATGCTGATGTAAGTGACTGAATAAATAAATAAATTGGGGAGAATAGACAACTTTCCCCAGCAGAATTCCAAATAATTTGTGCAGATATGCCACAGTCAAGGAGGTGGAGCCTAACACCCCACCCCTTAAGTGTGGACTGTGAATATTGATTTCCTTCTTTCCTTCCTTTCCACAGTATATGGAAAGGGAGGAAAAGAGTAACTTTATGGCATGAGAAATCTGAATACACAAGGAAATTTCTAAAATTCATTTTAAAAAGACATAGGTGGTTATGGTTTTTTTCCCAAACATACTTTTTTCTGGATATAAAGATCACCTTTCATATCTTTGAAAAGTACAGAATATCTGTGCACTTCTAAAAATGTTTTTCTAACGAAAGAAACAAAATATGCGAAACACAACAACCTCTCCCACTGTCCCCACATTCTCTTAATACCCAAGCACACCCACAGAACAGTTGTAAACCCTAAAAGAAATGATCAACACCATGTGTCTCTAAATTCACCACTGAGTAGTGAACTGGAAGGACAAAATTAATCTGGTCAAGGAAGAAATGCAATAAATATAAATTCCTTCCTTGCTTAAAAGAAAAGAATATTTTCATTTTAATATTTATTCAACCATTATTTAAGGAAAGTAAATTAAATTAGAAGGATTGGATTCCTTGAGCTTTTCTGCCTAGAAAATACATAATTTACTCAGCAATTTATAAAATGAAAATCTTAATGGATTAAAATATTCAGAATTGTGTATTTATCTTGGGAAATGGAACGCCCAGAAAAAGTTAGCAAATATGTATCACTGCCTGTGCTTTTCCTTTGTTGGATCAGTTATACTCTTAAGATGAAATTTTCCATGAATTTTTATGACTTCCTATGGACAGACACACTGTTTAGCGTTGAAACTGTTACCCAGGTGGAATTTTAGTACATTCTGTCTCTTTCTAGGGAATGACTCAAACTGAGCCAGAAATCCAAACATAATGGAAAGAAAGATACTAAGAGATACTAAAGGAGGTCAGGCAGTAATATTATCTTTCATATCCTGCAGATTCTGTTTTCAGAGTTCTAGCTCCCTATTGAGTCCAGTGCCCTCAGACTAAAATATAAAGCCCACTTAGAGAAAGGCAGTGTAGTAGTAGTAGTAGTAATATTACTTTAGCTGATATTTCTTGAATACTTAGCATATGCCAGGCAATGCTGTAATCTTCAGCCGATAACATCCCTGAAGACTGTTATTGTCCCCATTTTACATCTTGGGAATGGAGAACCAAAGAGATTAAGAGACTGGCCTAAATTCACACAGCTAGTGAGTGACTGAGCCAGGATCTGAACCCGGCAGCCCAGCTCCAGGACCCCACTACCTACCTGTCAAAGCACTGTGGTCATCAGACCTGAATCTGGCTCCTCATTCTGCCACTCTCTATTTAACCAAGCAGAGCTCCCCCAACGTGGTCTTCAATGAGTCTATCACTGCCTACCCCTCAGGCGCTGATGGGAATTTGAGGAGATCAGGTAGATGCCTTGCCACAGATTCAGGTCCATGGGAGGCATCTGATTACACTTAGACAGGCACAGAGATACTAAGATGCTTAAGACAGGTCTCCTGTCCTTGAGGAGCTCACCTTTGAGAGGAGAAGGGGACCTGTATTCCTTCACTGAGGGCACATGGAATTGTGTCCGTATCTCTTCCACAACTGTGTGCATGTTGGATCCGTTGCTTTGTTTTATGACTTCCTCATGAAGTGAAATGCAACTCTGGATCACTGACCTCCAGGCTTGTTCTTCTGCCTCTTGCCAACTGCACAGTTGGTAACAGCCTCCTAACCTGGTGAAAATATATTATGATTATGCAGTGCTTTAGGAAGACAAAAGATGGAGAACATCAAGACAGTAGGGCTCATCAGCTGCGGATCTCAGGCTTAATGGTGTTACACAGTGTTAAAAACAAGATAATCAGACCCAAAATGGAACCATTTATGCTAAGCCCCACATCAACAAACAGACTTACGTTAATTACAGTTTTGGCTCTATCAGAAATGGAATCATAAGCCAATCAGTCAGGAATCACCTGATAGCACTGGTTAGTAATCTGCCTGATAGATCCCTGCCATCCCCTAAAGGAAAGTAAACTTGCAATAACCAGCACACTTTATGGCCTAGTATAACTTCCTTGTGCCTGCTCCCTTCTGCCTATAAAAGTCTTTCATTTTGTACCGTTCCTCAGAGGTCCTTTCTACTTGCTAGATTGGATGTTGCTTGATTCTAATCAGTTTTTGTTGAAATAAACTCTTAAAAGTTTTAATATGCCTCAGCTTATCTTTTAACAACAGGAAATCTTATGATGCCACACAATGGGGAATCCATTCCCAATAAGGACTCTCAGAAAGGATTTTAAAATGTCCTTCTCACCATTAGAAAGCCTGAACACCAACTGTGACTGAAAGAGAGCTGGCCTCCATAAAGGTACACAAATACAGAACAGTTAGGATACAGAAGAGCTCAACATCATTAAAACAAGAACCAGCATTGTGTAGAACATACTGAAGCAAAGAAAATTTTCCATCTAAGTTAATTGTTGTTACAAAAGGCAGTAATTCATCTTCGATATCCTATAGATTCTATTTGCAGAGTTCTAGCCCCCTCCCATTTGTATTCATACTAAAGCCCAGTGTACTCATACTAAAATACATACTAAATATTCATACTAAAGCCCAGTGTATTCATACTAATATTATTATTATTATACTAATAATATTATTAGTGCACTAATTAGTATACCTACTAATTAGTATACTAATTACATACCAATTACTATACATACTAATATTATTATTATACTAATACATACTAATATAATATTATTATTATATTATAATATATTATTATAATATTCATACTAATATTCATACTAATTCATACTAATATTCATACTAAAGCCCAATGTATTCATAATAAAATACAAAACCCACACTTAGAGAGAAGCAGTGTAGCAATAATTATAGTAATGGTTATTTAAATGATACTGTTAAGCACTTAGTATGTGCCAGGTAATACTGTAAGCCCATTTAAGCTGATAACAGCCCTATGAGATAAGTACTATTATTATCATTCTCACTTTACACCTTAGGAGTGATGACACAGAGGAATCTAGTACATAAACTACATACAGTAAGGCAGGGCCTTTGAAAGAGATTTCAGTGATTTGATACAGTTTTATAAGGAGGAGCAAAGAGACTTTCAAAGAGAATCACTCGGTGAGCATTCATTTTTTCTTTTGTCTGGGTAGCATGGATCAGAAGAGAAACCCACAATGTTAAACGAACGATACCATGGTTAATTAGTAAAAATACAATAGTTTTAGGGAATTCTCTTGCTGTCCAGTGGTTAGGACTCTGTGCTTTCACTGCCGAGGGCCCGGGTTCAATCCCTGATCAGGGAACTAAGATTCCACGAGCCGTGTGGCATGACCCCCCAAAATAAAAAGTACAATAGTTTTGCACAGTTAACAAGACTCTAGGGGGAAACAATGCAATAAAAAAGGAGGAGACCACAAAGCATTTGTGGTCCTGAGCTCTTGGGCTGAAAGGAAGCTAATAAAATGGACGGAGAATTCAGTGAAGCTGAAATTAGACAATGGCACCCTGTCTCGTGCTAACGTTAAAATTTGAAGATACAGATGCAAATGAAGTAATTAGAAATCAAGGCAGAGTCTCAAATGCCACTTTGGCAAAAGACCAGGACATGATTTGGGAAAGCTTCTGCTGAACACAAAGTATAGGATCATAGGGGGATAGTCGAGGTGTGCAAATAAGTAGGATTGGGCAGGGCAGGTATATTCAGAACCTCATAGGTAGTACAGATTGTTGTTTTCTGAATAGGTCAAAACCAGTGTGAATAAATGTGGAACGATAGTAAATATATATGTTGGTATCTGCCTCTGTTCCTGACACAGAGCTCCTAAGGCTGTTATAATTTCCTGAGGGATAGGAGGGTCTGACATGGAGCTCCTAAATCCCTTGGAATTTCCTCAGTAATAGAAATGGCTTTTGTTCTAACAGTGACTCTTTGTGGGCTCTTGGATGGGGGCTGATTACCCGAAAGGCCAAGCCACGACATCAAGGCAGCTGAAGAGCTGTCATCCAAGTGGTTTTGCAGGTGATGTCAGGGTGTGGAGGACATGTAATGAGGCCATAAGAGTCTTTCCTGGCCATGCCAAAATAACATGGTGTAGTACTGAAGAGGGCTTAGACTCTTACATCTGCTGGAGGGAGCTCAAGCCAGTGAAGTTTATGATAACTACTGTTGCTTTAACTTTACTTATGCCTTTAGAATTATAATGTCTGAAAAGCTTTAAACTACATATTTGGAAGGATGTGTACCAAAATGATAATAACGGCTGTTTTGGGATGATAGGGATTATGAATAACTTATTTTCTTCCTTTATCCTTTTTAATTCCCCCAATGTCCTATAATTAAATTATATATTATAATATGATTAGCAAACAAACACACAATGTCATTTAAAAAAAAAAAAAAAAAGAAAAGATACTCCTGGGCTTCAGTCAGTGCCATTCAAACACACCCAAAAGATGGTAAGCCTTCTCAAGAAATAATCTCACAACTTCAAGTTCCGAGTAGAACAAAGAAAACCTAAGAACTTGGAGACCCAAGAGTGAGAGGACAATTCTTCCCAGGAAAATCTACTTCTCTTCATTTATCACCAAAATCATCAGCAACATCAGCAGACATCATCTCAGACGTCCAAAAAGCAAAGAAATTGGAACTAATTGTATTGAATTCAAGGCTTTTAAAAATTTTTACATATGTAAAATATAATATACAGTCCATTTGATGTGCTATTGTTTGAATTACTGTAAATGTGTAGGCATAGATAGTTATACATAGGGATGTAAATACAAAACATACACATATACATGAAGTATACATAGGCTTAGATGTATGTATACATTTATCAGAGATCTCAGAATCATACTTGAGACCCACTCATATTTTCCAGTATATCCTCTTTAGTCCCTTAACTCAAACTTACACATCCCCCAAATTTTCAGAATCCTAATCTTAAATTTCAGGAAGGAATTATTAAACAGTCCAGTCACTAGACAATTTTCACTTCATTTCTTTTTATGTCTGTTATGTATTCATAATAGAACAGGTGGTGTGCATAGTTCAGGAAGATTTAAGAGAAAGAATATAAGTTTTATTTAAAACACCAAAGATTTACAGCCAAATAAATAGCTGAAGGAAAATTGTTAAATATACTGCATATTATATTTAGCAATTTAGATAATAAATTTAAGATAGTTAAATTTCCTACTTTGAAAAATCTACAATTTTGAAATACATCAGCAAATGATTTTAATAATAAAATTTTATTTGCAAATGAATTTTGTGAAGCACACATTATATTAAAAATCACCTATTATCTCATAGCTTAATACAAAATGCATTAGTGTTGATCTCTGTTTATATTATTTATATGATATAGCTATAGATTAATCCATAATTCATAAGAAAAAGTAGTCCCAGTCAATATCAATAACTAAAACTTTTCTACAATTCCTAAAAGACAATATATATTTATGGATTATACTACACAGATATTTATTTATTTAAATAAAATACCCGCAAAATATGCTATTCATCTCAAGTTCAATTGTATATCACATATAAATAAAGAATGGATTTTAGGTACAAGTTCTCTACACAATAATCTTACTACAGTCACAGGACAAAGAAAAACCCAGCACAACTACACTTCACAACTCTGGGGCACACTCACACAGCAACCATGGACAAATGTCACATGAAAATTTTTATAGAGGTGGTCAGTAATTGTTTTCTGAAGGATAAAACAGAATAACATCCTCTAGTTTAACCTCTGTAGATACTATTTTCCCCTCTTCCGATCACTGACTGCTTAGTTTGTGTCTCATTAGCTAATTGACCATTTTCTCTGGTCTTTAATAAGATTCCACTCTGTTTCTGGCAAAGCATTTGTGCTAATAATTTCTGGCTCAAGTTCTTTCTATAGCCTCATATGAATGATGACTTGTTGCTTTGCTAAGAGCTCATTTGCTGGATTGTGATTTTGGTTCAAGAAGAATTAACATATTGCAAAACAGATGGTGGATAATAATTCACCACACCTTGAAAATTTCAATGCTGCTGCTGCTGGAAGAAAAGCCAGGTTCATTTGACAGGTGTTCCATTGCACTCGCTACTGTTCGAGGTAATATAAAACTTCCCTCTCCGGTATGCCTTGAATTTTTTGCAAAATTTGTAATACCCAAAACGCTCTCTGAGTTTGGGACAGCATCTTCCTGTAGGGCAAGTCTTTCTGTATGAATCCAAAAAAAAAATAAAAAGGCAATCTCTGGTCCTGTCCATCACTTCTTTGGTGAGAGAGAAAATTACATAATTTTTGCTAACTTTAAAAATACTCTCTTTGCCAAATCAAATCCAGGGCTTAAAACTACATTTTCTAGAGGGCTTCCGGGAAGATGGCGGAAGAGTAAGACGCGGAGATCACCTTCCTCCCCATAGATACACCAGAAATACATCTACACGTGGAACAACTCCTACAGAACACCTACTGAACGCTGGCAGAAGACCTCAGACCTCCCAAAAGGCAAGAAACGCCCCACGTACCTGGGTAGGGCAAAAGAAAAAAGAATAAACAGAGACAAAAGGATAGGGACGGGACCTGCACCAGTGGGAGGGAGCTGTGAAGGAGGAAAGATTTCCACACACTAGGAAGCCCCTTCGCGGACGCAGACTGCAGGTGGCAGAAGGGGAAAGCTTCGGGGCCGCGGAGGAGAGCACAGCAACAGGGGTGCGGAGGGCAAAGCGGGGAGACTCCCGCACAGAGGATCAGGGCCGACTGGCACTCACCGGACCGAAAGGCTTGTCTGCTCACCCGCCGGGGTGGGCGGGGCTGGGAGCTGAGGCTCGGGCTTCAGTTGGAGCGCCTGGAGAGGCCTGGGGTTGGCGGCGTGAACACAGCCTGCAGGGGGTTAGTGCGCCACGGCTAGCCGGGAGGGAGTCTGGGGAAAAGTCTGGAGCTGCCAAAGAGGCAAGAGACTTTTTCTTCCCTCTTTGTTTCCTGGTGCGCGAGGAGAGGGATTAAGAGCGCTGCTTAAAGGAGCTCCAGAGACAGGCGCGAGCCGCGGCTAAAAGCGCGGACCCCAGAGACAGGCATAAGACGCTAAGGCTGCTGCTGCCGCCACCAAGAAGCCTGTGTGCGAGCACAGGTTACTATCCACACACCCCTTCCGGGGAGCCTGTCCAGCCCGCCGCTGCCAGGGTCCCAGGACCCAGGGACAACTTCCCCAGGAGAACGCACAGCGCGCCTCAGGCTGGTGCAACGTCATGCCGGCCTCTACCGCCGCAGGCCCGCCCCGCACTGCGTGCCCCTCCCTCCCCCCTCCCCCGGCCTGAGTGAGCCAGAGTCCCCGAATCAGCTGCTCCTTTAACCCCTTCCTGTCTGAGCGAAGAACAGACGCCCTCCTGCGACCTACACGCACAGGCGGGGCCAAATGCAAAGCTGAGCCCCTGTGAGCTGTGAGAACAAAGAAGAGAAAGGGAAATCTCTCCCAGCAGCCTCAGAAGCAGCGGATTAAAGCTCCACAATCAACTTGATGTACCCTGCATCTGTGGAACACATGAATAGGCAACGAATCATCCCAAATTGAGGAGGTGGACTTTGAGAGCAAGATTTATGATTTTTCCCCTTTTCCTCTTATTTGTGAGTGTGTATGTGTATGCTTCTGTGTGAGATTTTGTCTGTATAGCTTTGCTTCCACCATTTGTCCTAGGGTTCTATCCTTCCTTTTTTTTTCTTGTTTTTTTTTAAATTTTTTTTCTTAATTATTTTATTTTACTTTATCTTCTTTCTTTCTTTCTTTCTTTCCTTCCTTCCCTCCTTTAGACAATGAATCATCCCAAATTGAGGACGTGGACTTTGAGAGCAAGATTTATGATTTTTTCCCCTTTTACTCTTTTTGTGAGTGTGTATATATATGCTTCTGTGTGAGATTTTGTCTGTATAGCTTTGCTTCCACGATTTGTCCTAGGGTTCTATCCGTTGGTTTTTTTGTTTGTTTTTTCTTTAATTTTTTTCTTAATAATAATTTTTTTATTTTAATAACTTTATTATATTTTATCTTACTTTATTTTATTTTACTTTATCTTCTTTCTTATCCTTCCTTCCCTCCTTACTTCCTTCCTTCCTTCCTCCCTCCCTCCCTCCTTTCTTTCTTTCTTTCTTTCTTTCTACTTCTACTAATTCTTTCTTTCTACTTTTTCTCCCTTTTATTGAGCCATGTGGATGAAAGGCTCTTGGTGCTACAGCCAGGAGTCAGTGCTGTGCCTCTGAGGTGTGAGAGCCAACTTCAGGACACTGGTCCAAAAGAGACCTCCCAGCTCCACATAATATCAAATGGCAAAAATCTCCCAGAGTTCTCCATCTCAACACCAGCACCCAGCTTCACTCAATGACCAGCAAGCTACAGTGTTGGATATCCTATACCAAACAACTAGCAAGACAGGAACACAACCCCACCCATTAGCAGAGAGGCTGCCTAAAATCATAATAAGTCCACAGACACCCCAAAACACACCACCAGACGTGGACCTGCCCACCAGAAAGACAAGATCCAGCCTCATCCACCAGAACACAGGCACTAGTCCCCTCCACCAGGAAGCCTACACAACCCACTGAACCAAACTTAGCCACTGGGGACAGGCACCAAAAACAACGGGAGCTACGAACCTGCAGCCTGCAAAAAGGAGACCCCAAACACAGTAAGATAAGCAAAATGAGAAGACAGAAAAACACACAGCACATGAAGGAGCAAGATAAAAACCCACCAGACCTAACAGACCTAAATGAAGAGGAAATAGGCAGTCTACCTAAAAAAGAATTCAGAATAAACATAGTGAAGATGATCCACAATATTGGAAATAGAATGGACAAAATGCAAGAAACATTTAACAAGGACATAGAAGAACTAAAGATGAAATGAACAACAATGAACAACACAATAAATGAAATTAAAAATACTCTAGATGGTATCAATAGCAGAATAACTGAGGCAGAAGAACGGAAAAGTGACCTGGAAGATAAAATAGTGGAAATAACTACTGCAGAGCAGAATAAAGAAAAAAGAATGAAAACAATTGAGGACAGTCTCAGAGACCTCTGGGACATTAAATGCACCAACATTCAAATTATAGGGGTTCCAGAAGAAGAAGAGAAAGAGAAAGGGAGTGAGAAGATATTTGAAGAGATTATAGTTGAAAACTTCCCTAATATGGGAAAGGAAATAGTTAATCAAGTCCAGGAAGCACATAGAGTCCCATACAGGATAAATCCAAGGAGAAATACGCCAAGACACATATTAATCAAACTGTCAAAAATTAAATACAAAGAAAACATATTAAAAGCAGCAAGGGAAAAACAACATATAACACACAAGGGAATCCCCAAAAGGTTAACAGCTGATCTTCCAGCAAAAACTCTGCAAGCCAGAAGGGACTGGCGGGACATATTTAAAGTGATGAAGGAGAAAAACCTGCAACCAAGATTACTCTACCCAGCAAGGATCTCATTCAGATTTGATGGAGAAATTAAAACCTTTACAGACAAGCAAAAGCTGAGAGAGTTCAGCACCACCAAACCAGCTTTACAACAACTGCTAAAGGAACTTCTCTAGGCAAGAAACACAAGAGAAGGAAAAGACCTACAATAATGAACCCAAAACAATTAAGAAAATGAGAATATGAACATACATATTGATAATTACCTTAAATGTAAATGCTCCCACCAAAAGACGCAGATTGGCTGAATGGATACAAAACTAAGACCCATCTATTTGCTGTCTACAAGAGACCCACTTCAGACCTAGAGACACATACAGACTGAAAGAAAGGGGATGGAAAAGGTATTTTATGTAAATGGAAACCAAAAGAAAGCTGGAGTAGCAATTCTCATATCAGACAAAATAAGACTTTAAAATAAAGACTATTGGGCTTCCCTGGTGGCGCAGTGGTTGAGATTCCACCTGCCGATGCAGGGGACACGGGTTCGTGCCCCGGTCTGGGAAGATCCCACATGCCGCGGAGCGGCTGGGCCCGTGGGCCATGGCCGCTGGGCCTGCGCATCTGGAGCCTGTTCTCCACGGCGGCAGAGTCCACAGCAGGGTGAGGCCCGTGTACTGCAAAAAAAATAAATAAATAAAATAAAAAATAAAATAAAACAAAGACTATTAGAAGACACAAAGAAGGACACTACATAATGATCAAGGGATCAATCCAACAAGAAGATATAACAATTGTAAATATTTATGCACCCAACATAGAAGCACCTCAATACATAAGGCAAATACTAACAGCCATAAAAGGGGAAATCTTACTACATATTCATAGTAGGGGACTTTAACACCCCACATTCATCAATGGACAGATCATCCAAAATGAAAGTAAATAAGGAAACACAAGCTTTAAATGATACATTAACGAAGATGGATTTAATTGATATTTATAGGACATTCCATCCAAAAACAACAGAATACACATTTTGCTCAAGTGCTCATGGAACATTCTCCAGGATAGTTCATATCTTGGGTCACAAATCAAGCCTTGGTAAACTTAAGAAAATTAAAATTGTTTCAAGTATCTTTTCCAACCGGAACGCTATGAGACTAGATATCAATTACAGGAAAAGATCTGTAAAAAATACAAACACATGGAGGCTAAACAATACACTACTTAATAACAAAGTGATCACTGAAGAAATCAAAGAGGAAATCAAAAAATACCTAGAAACAAATGACAATGGAGACACAACGAACCAAAATCTATGGGATGCAGCAAAAGCACTTCTAAGAGGGAAGTTTATTGCAATACAATCCTACCTTAAGAAACAGGAAACATCTCGAGTAAACAACCTAACCTTGCACCTAAAGCAATTAGAGAGAGAAGAACAAAAAAACCCAAAAGTTAGCAGAAGGAAAGAAATCATAAAAATCAGATCAGAAATAAATGAAAAAGAAATGAAGGAAACGATAGCAAAGATCAATAAAACTAAAAGCTGGTTCCTTGAGAAGATAAACAAAATTGATAAACCATTAGCCAGACTCATCAAGAAAAAAAGGGAGAAGACTCAAATCAATAGAATTAGAAATGAAAAAGGAGAGGTAACAACTGACACTGCAGAAATACAAAGGATCATGTGATATTACTACAAGCAACTCTATGCCAACAAAATGGACAACCTGGAAGAAATAGACAAATTCTTAGAAGTGCACAACCTGCCAAGACTGAATCAGGAAGATACAGAAAATATGAACAGACCAATCACAAGCACTGAAATTGAAACTGTGATTAAAAATCTTCCAACAAACAAAAGCCCAGGACCAGATGGCTTCACAGGCGAATTCTATCAAACATTTAGAGAAGAACTAACACCTATCCTTCTCAAACTCTTCCAAAGTGTAGCAGAGGGAGGAATACTCCCAAATTCATTCTACGAGGCCACCATCACCTTGATACCAAAACCAGACAAGGATGTCACAAAGAAAGAAAACTACAGGCCAATATCACTGATGAACATAGATGCAAAAATCCTCAACAAAATACTAGCAAACAGAATCCAACAGCACATTAAAAGGACCATACACCATGATCAAGTGGGGTTTTTTCCAGGAATGCAAGGATTCTTCAGTATACGCAAATCAATCAACGTGATACACCATATTAACAAATTGAAGGAGAAAAACCATATGATCATCTCAATAGATGCAGAGAAAGCTTTTGACAAAATTCAACACCCATTTATGATAAAAACCCTGCAGAAAGTAGGCATAGAGGGAACTTTCCTCAACATAATAAAGGCCATATATGACAAGCCCACAGCCAACATCATCCTCAATGGTGAAAAAGTGAAACCATTTCCACTAAGATCAGGAACAAGACAAGGTTGCCCACTCTCACCACTCTTATTCAATACACTTTTGTAACTTTTAGCCACAGCAATCAGAGAAGAAAAGGAAATAAAAGGAATCCATATCGGAAAAGAAGAAGTAAAGCTGTCACTGTTTGCAGATGACATGATACTATACATAGAGAACCCTAAAGATGCTACCAGAAAACTACTAGAGCTAATCAATGAATGTGGTAAAGTTGCAGGATACAAAATTAATGCACAGAAACCTCTTGCATTCCTATACACTAATGATGAAAAATCTGAAAGTGAAATCAAGAAAACACTCCCATTTACCATTGCAACAAAAACAATAAAATATCTAGGAATAAACCTACCTAAGGAGACAAATGTATGCAGAAAATTATAAGACACTGATGAAAGAAATTAAAGATGATACAAATAGATGGAGAGATATACCATGTTCTTGGATTGGAAGAATCAACATTGTGAAAATGACTCTACTACCCAAAGCAATCTACAGATTCAATGCAATCCCTGTCGAACTACCACTGGCATTTTTCACAGAACTAGAACAAAAAATTTCACAATTTGTATGGAAACACAAAAGACCCCTAATAGCCAAAGCAATCTTGAGAACGAAAAACGGTGCTGGAGGAATCAGGCTCCCTGACCTCAGACTATACTACAAAGCTACAGTCATCAAGACAGTATGGCAGTGGCACAAAAACAGAAAGATAGATCAATGGAACAGGATAGAAAGCCCAGAGATAGACCCACGCACATATGGTCACCTTATCTTTGATAAAGGAGGCAGGAATGTACAGTGGAGAAAGGACAGCCTCTTTAATAAGTGGTGCTAGGAAAACTGGACAGTTACATGTAAAAGTATGAGATTAGATCACTCCCTAATACCATACACAAAAATAAGCTCAAAATGGATTAAAGACCTAAATGTAAGGCCAGAAATTGTCAAACTCTTAGAGGAAAACATAGGCAGAACACTCTATGACATAAATCACTGCAAGGTCCTTTTTGACCCACCTCCTAGAGAAATGGAAATAAAAACAAAAATAAACAAATGGGACCTAATGAAACTTTAAAGCTTTTGCACAGCAAAGGAAACCATAAACAAGACCAAAAGACAACCCTCAGAATGGGAGAAAATATTTGCAAACGAAGCAACTGACAAAGGATTAATCTCCAAAATTTATAAGCATCTCATGCAGCTCAAAAACAAAAAAACAAACAACCCAATCCAAAAATGGGCAGAAGACCTAAACAGACATTTCTCCAAAGAAGATATACAGACTGCCAACAAACACATGAAAAAATGCTCAACATCATTAATCATTAGGGAAATGCAAAGCAAAACTACAATGAGGTATCACCTCACACCTGTCAGATGGCCATCATCAAAAAATCTAGAAACAATAAATGCTGGAGACGGTGTGGAGAAAAGGGAACACTCCTGCACTGATGGTGGGAATGTGAATTGGTACAGCCACTATGGAGAACAGTATGGAGGTCCCTTAAAAAACTACGAATAGAACTACCATATTACCCAGCAATCCCACTACTGGGCATATACCCTGAGAAAACCATAATTCAAAAAGAGTCATGTACCACAATGTTCATTGCAGCTCTATTTACAACAGCCCTGCGATGGAAACAACCTAAGTGCCCATCATTGGATGAATGGATAAAGAAGATGTGGCACAGATATACAATGGAATATTACTCAGCCATGAAAATAAACGAAATTGAGCTATTTGTAATGAGGTGGATAGACCTAGAGTCTGTCATACAGAGTTAAGTAAGTCAGAAAGAGCAAGACACATACCGTATGCTAACATATATATATGGAATTTAAGGGAAAAAAATGTCATGAAGAACCTAGGGCTAAGACAGGAATAAAGACACAGACCTACTAGAGAATGAACTTGAGGATATGGGGAGGGGGAAGGGTAAGCTGTGACAAAGCGAGAGAGAGGCATGGACATATATACACTACCAAACGTAAGGTAGATAGCTAGTGGGAAGCAGCTGCATAGCACAGGGATATCAGCTCGGTGCATTGTGACCGCCTGGAGGGGTGGGATAGGGAGGGTGGGAGAGAGGGAGACGCAAGAGGGAAGAGATATCGGAACATATGTATATGTATAACTGATTCACTTTGTTATAAAGCAGAAACTAACACACCATTGTAAAGCAATTATACTCCAATAAAGATGTAAAAAAAAAAAAAAAACTACATTTCTAAAGCACGCATTCTGACTCCACAACTACGAATAAGACTGAAAATTTTCTTTTTTAAAAAGATCAACTAAACAGGCTTCCACAGCTATACAGTTGTTTATAAATTCACATACTCAAAGGAGTTACACTACTATGCTTTAAGCAGACTCAGGGTAGGTGGAAATTTGACCTCAGTGTTACCTTTTGCAAATCTATTCTTTCCTGGGCACTGTGCGCAGCCCATGATGAAGAGACACATCTAGGAGGAAAACTTCCTCCAGAATGATGCACAAAAAGTGACAGGCTAGAAGGGTCCAGCATTTTCACGGAAAGAAGCTTAAGACTACATACAATTTGATTTGGTTTTATGCTTAAAAAGTCCTTCCCATTATGATTTTGGAATTCAACTATGAAGATTAAGAGGTGAACCTCGCAGAGGTAAAAAGCAAACTCTAAGAATGCAAACCATGTACTCTAAGGACATATACAGGAAGAAAATTCTTGAAGCAAATAAAAGAGCATCTGTGGCAAAAAGAGAGGTATTTATCTGCCAACTCCCCTCCTCCAGGGGGGTATTCTGAGGGGTGTTCTACATTGTACCCCAGAGCTTGCCAATACAATTACATCCCAGTGGTAAATTGATCGACTCACCTTATACTTGCTTCCTTCTCTTGCCTACCTCATGTCCCCACTCCCTTGTCAGTCCTTCCTTGGATCATCTCCAAAGAAACTACTTTCACACAAATCCTTGTCTCAGTGTCTGCTTCTGGGGAAACCCAACCTAAGATGATACGTGTGTCCGTGAGTCCCTCTGAACTATAAAAACACCCTATTTCTCCATTTTCTACTGTGGTAGGCAGTGAAGAATAAGAAGCAGTATAAAACTCAGTCTGAGAATATAAAAGTGCTCTAGTCCTCCTGAAAAGGGGCTCTTTAGTATAGATGGAGGTCAACTTCATCCATACTATGTATTAGTTTTCTAGGGCTACAGTAACAAATAACCACAAACTTAGTGTATTTGCTCACCATTCTGAAACATGCATGTCTAAGATGCTCCCTCTGGAGCCTCTAGGAAAGGAGCCTTCCTTGCCTCTTCTAGCTTCTGGTGACTCCTGGCAATCCTTGACATTCGTTGGCTTGCTGCTGCATCACTCCAATCTCTGCCTCTGTCTTCACATGGAGTTCTCCCGTGTATGTCTCTCTTGTATCTTCACATGCATTCTTGTAAGGACACCACTCATGGGATTTAGCACCCTGCTCCCGCCCCAGTCCAGTATGATTTCATCTTAACTTGATTACATCTATAATGACCCTATTTCCAAATAAGATCACTTTCAGATACAGGAGGTGTGGATTTGAAAATATCTTTTGGGGGGTACAGTTCAACCCACAACATGCCATATCTACCAGCTTAACAGAAAATCAAGTCAGAAAAATCCTTACTCAGAAAAATCAGTTGTCAGAAATCCAGAAATCCAATATGCAGATCAAGTCTAACATAGGCACTTTAAAAGATGCACCTGAGTTTAAAGAAGAACATCCTCAGTATCCCGAGGATTTCCAAAATGTGATGTAACTCCCCTACTCACTCATATTATTAAATATGATGATGATGATGACGACAATGATGATGATGATGATGATGATGATGATGATGATGATGATGAAAATGATGATGGTGGTGATGATAATTCTAAAAATCTACTCCAGTCAGGAATATAGCTTTTGGCACAGCTAGAATATACAGAAAACTCATGGCCAATTCTTTGTACTTAAAACTGTGTCTTATTTTACTTTCTAGGATAGTTATAGTTCATAGTATTTTTGCTTTGAGAATTCAGTGGCTGCCTTGGATCTCTATTCCTCTCTCTCCTGAAAATAGTAAAAGTAATTTTGACATGACAGTGTCTTCCCTAGATGAGGTGAGAGCCAAAAGTAGCAGTTCATCAATCCCTCACAGTCCCTGAACTTAGCTAAATCCTGTTTCCGTCACTCTGAGAAATGCAAACAGCCAGGAAGGAAGCAGCCCATGACCTTTTCACCATCAGTCCCTTGAACTGAGTGCATCCCTTGTAAAAGGCAATCCCTTTCTCATCATTATAAGCACATCTGGTTTCCAAATTAAATACTCCCAGGTTCTTGAGTAATTCACAAACCAGTGATGACATTTGAGCCATATAAACTTACATTCAGCTTTTTTGATGCAATTTCTCTTTTGATTACTAATGAGAAGGCATTGAAAAAGAAAGGGAAGGTTACTGAACAACCAGAGCGAAATGTTCATCACTAATTATCTGAGAGTGCAAAGATCCAGCATCCTGATTAGCGCAGTCCTGGAAAAAGCACAAAGTAAAAACTGGATGTTTATTCTTCAATTAGAGAGCAGAGTAATTACGGCTTCCCAGATATCCTGGCAAGCAATTCTTCAGCTTCATCACTCCTTGAGCAGAAAAGTAATTTAAAAGACGAAGAAGTGCGCATTTAGGGTCTAGGAACATACCATCAAAATGCTCTAGTGTGGAAGGCACACCTGACTTTTTTCACCGTTTAGCTCTTAACCAAATCAGTCTCCTGCTGAGGTAAAAACAAAAACAGCTGTTCACAAAATTATATATGCAGTGCTATCTCAACCATTTAAAAATGTACATAACATTTTTAGAAGAAAAGAAAATATTTTAGAGGAAAACACAACAAAACGCTGACTGTGGTCATCTTTGAGGATGCAATTATGAGTGCTTTATTACTTTCTTTTCAATATTTTTGTGTTTTACAAGTTTTCTACAATGAGCATATATTGTTAGTATTTTATCATTAGTGGTTTAATATGAGTTTAATGCTTATACATACATGACACTATGCCAAGAAAATTGCACATGTTATTTTATATAATTCTGACTGAAAGAGGGAATAAAGAACCTATGTAGGGGCTTCCCTGGTGGCGCAGTGGTTAAGAGTCTGCCTGCCGATGCAGGGGATACAGGTTCTTGCCCCGGTCTGGGAAGATCCCACGTGCCGCGGAGCGGCTGGGCCCGTGAGCCATGGCCGCTGAGCCTGCGCGTCCGGAGCCTGTGCTCCGCAGCGGGAGAGGCCACAACAGTGAGAGGCCCGTGTACTGAAAAAAAAAAAAAGAACCTATGTAGGAAGTATTAACCCCATTAGGTAACTTGCCAAGGATCACTTAGCTGATATATGGTAGAGTCTGAATTCAAATCCAGGTCTACATAATTTAATTCTGTCCCCCATGTATTGTTTTCATAATCAGAGAAAAGGGGCTATTCTAAAAACAGTATCTGTTAAAAAAAAATTCAACTTTAAAGATCTTATTCAACAATTTAAAGCTTTATTCAATGATTCACAAATCGGGCAGCATCCAGTCTAGCAGATAGGAAGGAGCTCTGAAGAGTTGTACAAAATAAAAGACTTTAACAGGCAGAAGGGATTAGGAATAAGGAAGTTATACAAGGCAAAAAAAAAAGGATTGGTCCCTGCAAGGTTACTTTCCTTTAGGGGATGGCAGGTGTTAATCAGGCAATTCCTGATTTACTGGTTTAAGATTCCATTTCTGGGAGAGCTGAAACTATAATTAAGTCTGGGTTTGGTGATGTGTGGCTTGGCATAAGTGACTCCATTTGGGGCCTGTTGTGTTACTTTTAACAGTATCTGAGATAGCAAAAATAGTGGAATCAACATGTATAAAACAAGCTTCCTAAAATGCAAATAAAACAATACACCTAGAGAGGATAAAAATCCATAAAAATAATTTATCTCAGGTTTACCCAATGTCAATTACCAGATATTCAGTGGTCTTACAGTATGAAAATGCATATTACCACCTACACACTTGATACAGTGCCTGGAAATCAATAGTCATCACAGGTAGATTCCGCAAGTCTTTGAAGAGGGCAAGCACAATGACCTGAGTCTGAGCCGACCTCCACCACTTACAAAGCTTTATGACCTCAGTCCGTTTACTTGTTCTTTCTGAGATTCCATGTTTCCATTTGTTCTTTCAACTAGCCATTAATTCAACACATATTTCTTGTATGCTTAGTATGCCAGGCATTATGCTGGGTCCCAGGGTGAGTGCAGTTAATAAGAGAGGCATGGTCTCTGTCCTCTGTCCTCGGTGCTTCACCTATGACTAAAGATAATAATGCTTGCTTCAGTTGGGGTTGTCACTAGTACTGCATGAAATAAAGTGTCTGACACAACACTTGACATGTGGAACGAGCACAATAAGTTTTACCGCTGGTATAGCCTCAGTTTTTCCAGCTATAAAATGGAATTTATCTTATCCAACTTGGCTGGATGTGAGAGTATTGATCCCCATAATCCTTTAATTATACATTTGCCCCCGTCCAGAAAAACACCTTGATTTTTAAAAGATGCTTCAGAGAAACGGAGATCAGAGGATAAGAAGAGAATATAGATATTTTATACAAGAATTGCAATAGATTAAATTCCACTTACTTTAAAATGTTTCATTTTGACTATCACAATTTGCAATGCCATATTTATAACCCCATGTAAAAACTGAGACTTCACTAGGAAAACTCTAAGAATATTTATTAGGCAGGTTCTTATGATCTTAGTTTCTATGATATAAGAAGTTAAGGGAAAAGTTTGATAAGAACTATGTTAAGTAAGTTCCTTTTTTAAAAGGTTTTCAGACGGACATCTTGAGATCTAGGTCAAAGTAAGCTCCTTCACTAGCCAGAAATATGTTCTTGTACATGTGTCAAACGATATATATTTCCTGTGATGCACATTCCGTACCTTGTGAGCATGACATTTGAAGATATATCAAGGGATTTACATTGATTTTCTCTAATACTCCAAGCACGCCGTCTAGAAAAGTTAGACATCTCCTCCATCAGCCACTGAAGCTAGGAGACATTAGGCAGTGTACCAAGTTATACTAGTAAGTGTCAATAGTAAGTGTCAAGGCCTGAATGTGAACCCGATTGTCTGACTTCAAAAATTAACCTTTTTTGATAACACCACACCCAAGCTCCAGCAACAGGAAATTCATTACTTCCCAAAGCAGTTCCTTTTTTCTTTTAAAAGCTCTTACAATTCAGAGTTCCTTCTAATACTGAGCTGAAATCTAGTCCCTTCTAGTAGTCACCATTGGCTCTAGTTTCACCCCATTGTTAAATTAATCTAATTCCTCTTCTGCTTGAAAGCTCTTCAAATATCCAGAAGCACCTTTCATTTCACCCCTTCTCCTCTACCAAGTTTTACTTTCTGCAAAACTGAAGAGCCCCATTTTCTCACTGCTCCTTAGATTACATTGTTGTGAGTCCCTGCATTCTTCCTACGCAGTTCCACTAATCATAGTCTCATTTGTTTATATCACTTTTAAAATGTGATGCAAAGAGCTGAAGACAATACCACAGGTGTGGTCTGAAGAGTACAGAATTGGATTTCATTATTGCCATCCTTGTCCTAGATATTATACTTCTATTTATGTAGCTCAATAGCAAATTAGCTATCTTATTCCAGTTACTTCATGCTGCTGATTCACATAGTATTTGCCGTAATTATTATACTGAAGCTTCCAGGTCTTTTTCACATGTGCAACTATGAATCCACATTTTCAATGTTCTATTCCTGTGTCTTGCTAACATGACTTTTTCTGTTAAGCTACACCTCAGTTCTTTCTTTAACCCACAAGAAATCACTATCACCAAATGCTCATTCTAGTGCTGCTAAAGTTCTAGACTACTGCTTTCTAAACAAGGCTAGCTTCACGGACATGTGTTTGCAAAGTCCCACACTCCGATGGGCCCCTCACTCGGTTTAATGCTCTCCTGTCACCATCTAGAAATTCTTAACAATTTTATTTACTTATTAAATTTTTAATTTATCTAAAGGTAGAATGACATTAAATAGTAAGTTAAAATATATCATGATGGGGCTTCCCTGGTGGCGCAGTGGTTGGGAGTCTGCCTGCCGATGCAGGGGACACGGGTTCATGCCCCGGTCCGGGAGGATCCCACATGCTGTGGAGCGGCTAGGCCCGTGAGCCATGGCCGCTGAGCCTGAGCGTCCAGAGCCTGCGCTCCGCAACGGGAGAGGCCACATTAGTGAGAGGCCCGCGTACCGCAAACAACAACAACAAAAAAAAAACCTATCATGACAAGTCAAGATAGAGACCACAGACGGAAGAACAAAGCTTTATATTTTGGCATGTTTAATAGCCCTTTTTCTTGCTTTTTGAAAAAGGGGTCTCACATTTTCATTCTGCACAGGGCCCTGTGCAAAATAGTACAGCTGGCCCTGTTCCCAGGGTGGATGTTCAAAATACTTAACAGTAAGTACAGCATGGGTCCCGCTTATTGGAAAGGTACCCAACCAATCAGAAATTGGTGCTAATTGGTATGTAGAACTGCAGCATACCAGCTGAATAGTGGCCTTGCTGCTTTCTGTTGAGGTGACACGGTTTCCTAGAGAAGCATGTGACATTATAGAATCCCTTGATGTACACTCAACTACCTCAGGCCTGAGTCATCAGTCCTGCTTTCTCTCTCCCCACTTAACTGTCTCCAAACTGCCCCATCTCATCAAATTATCTTTGTTCATTCCTTGCTCTGAACTTGAAAGATAAACAAACAATAACAACAAAAAACATTATTTCCAAGAAATAATGAAAGTGAAAATTCTATTAGAAGCTTGCAAAAGTTCTGGAAATCATTAGTTGATTTACCATTTCCCATAGAGACCATACCAATGTCAGACCTGTTGCATTTTTCATTTCTTAACTTCATGCCTTGAAGGATTTCTGGTAGAAGAACCTTGGGGCATTAGATGCTTTTCTAAAGACAAGGGAAGGGGTAATAGTTAAAAATGTTTTCAGGGACTTCCCTGGTGGTCGAGTGGTAAAGAATCCGCTTCCAATGCGGGGGGCACAGGTTCGATCCCTGGTCTGGGAACTAAGATCCCACATGCCATGGGGCAACTAAGCTCACATGCCACAACTACTGAGCCCGTGTACCTCAACTAGAGAGAAGCTCTCATGCTGCAACGAAGAGCGTGAGTGATGCAACTAAGACCCAATGCAGCCAAGAATAATAAATTAATGGATTAATTAAATATATATTTTTAAAGTATTCATACATCAGTCCTCTGATGAAGGTCATAGAACTTTGCCTTCCAAAAGTACTGATCATTATTGGTGTTATTGCATATAGAGATTTGGGAACGTGCAGTTGAAATGCAATCATAACAAGGAAATTCTCTGATTCTTATTCTTTCTGAAGTAAGTACAATCTCAGTATCCAGTGCCATTTCCTCATTGACCAATAAATACTCACTCACTCACCTGCCCTGACTTCCATCCTGGTCCTGCCCAGGTCTTAGACAACAATCACATTGAAAAGTCAGATTATCATCACTCTTTATGTATATCCTCATCTGTAACATTTCCTCAAACTAATATCCCACTTCCTAAAACATCCTCCCCTCTCTCTTCTATATGCCCCATATATCTTTGAGGTTTTAGTTAAAGTTCCATTTCTCTGTGAAATTCTCCTCCTCTCCACTACTAAGTTTCCTGCATTACTCTTTTCAGACTTTCTATTCTAAAGGCCCTATGTCTCAATATCTTAATAAGATCCAATGTATCTGTTTCATAATTAGAGAGCACCCATAGTTCAAGTACAGTGAAGGCTGATTAAAAAATTTCTAGTCATGTACATCTATAAAAGATTGAAATCTATTCAATATGACAGGAGGAACATTAGCTCTGAGTTTAAATTCCACTTTTCCTATTTTCTAGTATGTTATCTTTGAAAACTCCTTTACCTTTATGAACATATATGTTTATTTGTAAAACGATAATACCCACCTGATAGGGGTGTTACAGATACATGACAATCAATACATACAATACCTGGCATAGAGTAAGCACTTACTAAATAATAGCTATCAATATTTGAAAGCACTACACCACAACTTGTCTGATTATTCATCATTTCAATTCAAGCCAGTACTAAAAATAGGTAATGTTTTCTACCACCAATAAATTTTGTGGAAGATAAATAAATAAATAAGTCTGATGCTTAGGAAGGCCATTATAAGAGAATAATATTTGTTAGTGAAACAGAGAACATGTAGGTGAGAGCTAAAATGAAAACAACGGCTCAGTAGACTAGAAATAGATGTGTGGGTATATTAAGAAGAGTACAATATGTCCTGGGGTATCAAGAGGGACCTCATTGTTTCTTGGTCCCCATAGCAAGAAAGATATAAAATAACCTGTATTTCTTCAGAGGGTCCCTTGAGGAATATCTTGAATGCCCCATTCCTGCTGGCCAGGCATTCAAAACCCCTACTGATCTGGAGCAGATTAAAAATTATAGGACACAGATGAGATTTATGTGACAGCCTCATGCCTCATTTTTCTCACCTCAGTGACCTTAGTTCCCAGAATGCCATTTTTTGTAAAGTGTATCAACACTAGAGAATTTAACAGGTTGTCTTCATTTTGCTTATTTCTCCAAAATCCTACTCTACAAACTTTTTGGCCTTTCAGCTGCAGAAATTATTTCTCAGGGATACATAAAAGTGTCAATATTACCAGGCAGTCTGATGATGCATGGCATACTTCTTGCTAGAGTAAAGGCGATGGAGAAGGTATTGCTTTGAATCAAACACTGACACAGGGCCAAAAATGATGGCATGTAATACATTCACCAATGGAATAGGTTACAAATGTGTGGGGAGTTGTGATGATGCATACATGAGATGTGTATCACACATCGGGAAAGCCAAGCCAAACTGTAAGGTGAGAACTTGAAGAACCTCTCAAAATTGTGCTCACGTTAACTAAATTGGAATTTTGAATTAAAATGCATTGCATATATGTTTGAGGCACTTAGGGGCAGGAATAAGGGAATATGCTCCTCCTTCAGTTTGCTAATTTCTATTTATCCTTCAGACCTCAACTCAGCAATTACCTTCTTCAAGAAGCTTTCTGTGATCCCCACTGCATCCCTCAACACCACCCACCACTGCTACCACCACCATCATTGTTGCTTCTGCCACTCACAGACACCACCACCACCACAGCCCGATCTACTTAGGTAATCCTGTGCATGTCTCTTATGAGGCTATATCACACTACATTTAAAGGTTACTGGCTATTCTCTCACAAGACTTATTTTTTGGTGTCAGGGACTGCTTTTGTTCATCTTGTCCCACACCCCCTTCCCAGTGCCTAATAACTAGCCTACCTAGAGTAGGTACTCAACAAATGTTTGCTGGATGAATGAACAAACCTAAAAACAAAATTACTGTTTGGAAATGCTTGCAGTATGGACTGTCTTCTTTTTAACAAATTATAGCCAGATTCTCACAGTGCAGAAATTACCTAGTAACTTCATTAATTCTTTCCAGCCACTAAGGATCTCTAAAGAAGCAATTAACTGAATGATACTCTAGTGACCAGAAAGAGGGAATGTGGCTAATTCCAAAAGAAGGTTTCCACACAGAGTTTGCCCACAGGAAAAATATGGCTAAATACTTTTTAAGACCACAGATTGGGGAGCAGTAAATTAATTCAGCAGGCTGTGTCTTTCCAGACTGCCTAAGAAATCCGTATGTGGTGGGTGTCACCTGTTGGAAGCCAGTTTTGAAAATCTGTTGAAAAAAATTCCACTCTTCCATTACCTTTATTTGTGACTTGGATGTCTACACATGGAAATTCATGCTAGACTCCAATGTGGATTGTTAAATTGCTCACCAATGACCCTTGAAATATAAGGGGGGAAATCTGAAGTTATGTTGTTCATTTCTAAAGGTTGTTCCTTTTCATTGTGAGACTTGCACATATTTGAAAGGCAATGGAAGAAACAGGAAAAAGGGGGGAGTATGGACACAAAGGGGGGGGAAGCGGGGGAGGGGGTGGTGGTGAGATGAAGTGGGTGATTCGGATTGACATATACACACTAAGATGTATAAAATAGATAACTAATAAGAACCTGCTATATAAAAAATCTTTTTAAAAAGGAGTGGGGGGGAAGTAAGGCAGAGAGATAGGAAGAGGGAAATGGAAAAGTTTAAATATATATATATAAACCCAACATCACATTAGTCATTACTGCCAAAAACCAGCATAAGTCTGGAGTCCACTCACTTGCTGTATCTGATTCTAGTTCTACCACTAACAATGTGACATTAAGGTTGCAACTTCACTCCTGTTCCTTTTCCGTAAGTTTGGGGTGTTAGTGTTGTTTACCCAAAGGTCCCTTTATGTTCTATGATTTTATAAGCTTCTACAAATAAGCACCGAGTATTCTCTGTTTTCTCAGCTCTCTCCCTCTCACTCAATTAGAAACCCAAGGATCCATGTGAAGAAAAGTACTACAAATGAGCACCTACCCAGGGATCTCAGAGGTTGTTGTTTATTTATTCATTTTTTAACCCACACGGTGAAAGAGAAGTTGCTTCATTCTGCTGCCGAGCTTGAGGAGAGTTATAGGCACCATAACTATGTTTGAATTTTAAGGCCTTTATCAATCAAATTCCCCCAGGGTTTAGTGTTGACCTCATTCCAATAACTCAATACGTTACAACAAAAAGAAAATAAGAAAGACAAACAAACTAAGACAGAGTTACATGGCTCTCCTGGCTGTTGTTGTCACCTATTCCTTTAGTCAGTATGTTCCCAGAGAAAAGATCAATGTAGCCAAGGGAATAAATAAAATATGTGTAATAATAAAATACATGCAACTTCACACATCTATTTATTTACTATCCAGCATTCACCAGCAAGGAAGAATCTAACCAATTCTCACTCCAGCCCTTTCCTCAAATCAGAGAACAAACATAAAGAAAAAAGGGGAGGAGAAACGTGGCAAAGAGGAAAGAAACGGTTGATTTTAAGAATTATGTGCACCACGTATGACCACACTTTTATATCTTATTTATTTACTTTGTTGTTGCTTTTCTAATTAATGTTATTAGTAAAAGGGTTTTTTTAAGTTCCAACCTGCTTCAACTGACAGATATTTTGCCCTCGCTGAAGAATCAAGAGCAGAGGGAATGACTCAGGAAGCTGAGGTGAAGACCTGTAGATCTGGGACAGTGAGGGAAGTCAGCCCCTTGAAATAGAACTGAGCATTCCTTTTCCACTTGGGTATACCCTTATATATTTGCTCCTTCAAAGCTGATTTTCTGCAAGATATTAAGTAACTTGAAACTCCTAACTGTAGAACTTTTTATACACTCAGTGCACCCACTTATAATTTTATCTATAGTAAAGTAAAAGTAAGGGACTTAGGAAAATAGCTACCAGAGATGTGAAACAATAAATTCTGTTGGTACATGTATTATTCTCCATAACAATATTTTTTAATAGATCTTTATCGGAGTATAATTGCTTCACAATACTGTGTTAGTTTCTGTTGCACAACAAAGTGAATCAGCCATATGCATATACATGTCCCCATTTCTCCTCCCTCTTGAGCCTCCCTCCCACCCTCCTTATCCCACCCCTCCAGGTGGTCACAAAGCACCTAGCTGATCTCCCTGGACTATGCTGCTGCTTCCCACTAGCTATCTATTTTATGTTTGGTAGTGTATATATGTTGAGGTTACTCTCACTTCGCCCCAGCTTCCCCCTCCCACCCCGTGTCCTCAAGTCCATTCTCTATGTCTATGTCTTTATTCCTGCCCAGTACCATTTTTTTTTTTTTTTAGATTCCATATATATGTGTTAGCATATGGTATTTGTTTTTCTCTTTCTGACTTACTTCACTCTGTATGAGAGACTCTAGGTCCATCCACCTTACTACAAATAACTCAATTTCATTTCTTTTTATCGCTGAGTAATATTCCACTGTATATATGTGCCACATCTTCTTTACCCATTCATCTGTCAATGGACACTTAGGTTGCTTCCATGTCCTGGCTACTGTAAATAGAGCTGCAATGAACACTGTGGTACATGACTCTTTTTGAATTATGGTTTTCTCAGGGTATATGCCCAGTAGTGGGATTGCTGGGCCATATGGTAGTTCTATTTTTAGTTTTTTAAGGGACCTCCGTACTGTTCTCCATAGTGGCTGTATCAATTTACATTCCTACCAACAGTGCAGGTGGGTTCCCTTTTCACCACTCCTTTTCCAGCATTTATTGTTTCTAGATTTTTTGATAATGGCCATTCTGACAGGTGTGAGGTGATATCTCATTGTAGTTTTGATTTGCATTTCTCTAATAATTAGTGATGTTGAGCAACTTTTCATGTGTCTCTTGGCCATCTGTATGTCTTCCTTGGTGAAATGTCTATTTAGGTCTTCTGCCCGTTTTTTAATTGGATTGTTTGTTTTTTTGATATTGAGCTCCATGAGTTGTTTGTATATGTTGGAGATTAATCCTTTGTCTGCTGTTTCATTTGCAAATACTTTCTCCCATTCTGAGGGTTCTCTTTTTGTATTGTTTATACTTTGCTTTGCTGTGCAAAAGCTTTTAAGTTTAAGTCCCATGTTTTTATTTTTGTTTTCATTTCCTTTACTCTAGGAGGTGGGCCAAAAAAGATCTTGCTGTGGTTTATGTCAAAGAGTGTTTTCCTATGTTTTCCTCTAAGAGTTTTATAGTGTCTGGTCTTATATTTAGGTCTTTAAACCATTTGGAGTTTTTTTTCAAAACACTTAAGAAATTTTACTGAAAACAATAAAATAGAGAAACACCCCATTTTCATTTTAAAGTAAAATTAACAGCATCTTCCACAACTTAACAAATGTGTATTTTCTCTGAGTTTGATTAGGGTGTGTGCGGTTTTGCTTTGTTTTTTTAATTAATATGAAGAAAGTTAAGTCCAGTTCTCACAGATATTAATCAAATAAAAATTGTTACTCATTCTTGAAAAGGTGCAAATGTAAAATTTAAAAAATAAGTGGAGTGGAAGCTAGAACCATGAGAAAAATAGTTACCAGCAGGTTCATTATTTTGGATCTGGAACTTGGTTTTGTTTTTTAATAGTGGAGTTTATTTTTGTGTATGGTGTTAAGTAGTGTTCTAATCTCATTCTTTTACATGGAGCTGTCCAGTTCTCCCAGCACCACATATTGAAGAGGCTGTCTTTTCTCCATTGTATGTTCTTGACTCCTTTGTCATAAATTAGGTGACCATATGTGCGTGGGTTTATCTCTGGGCATTCTATCCTGTACCATTGATCTATATTTCTTTTTTTGTGCCAGTACCATACTTTCTTGATTACTATAGCTTTGTGGTACAAAGTTCCGTTTTTCTTTCTCAAGATTGCTTTGGCTATTCAGGGTCCTTTGTGTTTCCATACGAATTGTAAAATTTTTTATTCTAATTGTGTGAAGAATGCCATTGGTAGTTTGATAAGGATTGCATTGAATTTGTAGATTGCTTTGGGTAGTACAGTCATTTTCACAATATTGATTCTTCCAATCCAAGAACATGGTATATCTCTCCAACTGTTTGTGTCATCTTTAATTTCTTTCATCAGTGTTTTATAGCTTTCTGAGTACAAGTCTTTCGCTACCTTAGGCAAGTTTATTCCTAGGTATTGTATTCTTTTTGTTGTGATGGTAAATGGGATTGTTTCCTTAATTTCCCTTTCTGAGTTTTTGTTGGTGGTGTATAGGAATGCCAGAGATTTCTGTGCATTAATTTTGTATCCTGCAACTTTACCAAATTCATTGATCACCTCTAGTAGTTTTCTGGTGGCATCTTTAGGATTTTCTATGTATAGTATCATATCATCTGCAAACAGTTACAGTTTTACTACTTCTTTTCCAATTTGTATTCCTTTTATTTCTTTTTCTTCTCTGATTACTGTGGCTAGGACTTCCAACACTATGTTGAATAAGAGTGGTGAGAGTGGACATCCTTGTCTTGTTCCTGATCTTAGTGGAAATACTTTCAGTTTTTCACCATTGAGTATGATGCTTGCTGTGGTGTTTGTCATATACGGCTTTTGTTATGTTGAGGTAGGTTCCCTCTATGCCCATTTTCTAGAGAGTTTTTATCATAAATGGGTGTTGAATTTTGTCAAAAGCTTTTTCTGCATCTATTGAGATGATCATATGGTTTTTATTCCTTAATTTGTTAATGTCGTATATCATATTGATTGATTTGCATATATTGAAGAATCCTTGCATCCCTGGGATAAATACCACCTGATCATGGTGTATGATCCTTTTAATATGTTGCTGGATTCTGTTTGCTAGTATTTTGTTGAGGATTTTTGCATCTATGTTCATCAGTGATATTGGTCTATAATTTTCTTTTTTTGTGATATCTTTTTCTGGTTTTAATGAGTCAGGGTGATGTTGGCTTTGTAGCATGAATTTGGGAGTGTTTCTCCCTCTGCAATGTTTTTGAAGAGTTTGAGAAGGATCGATGTTAACTCTTCTCTAAATGTTTGATAGAATTCTCCTGTGAAGCCATCTGGTCCTGGACATTTGTTTGTTGGAAAATTTTTAATTATGGTTTCAATTTCATTACTTGTGATAGGTCTGTTTATATTTTCTAATTCTTCCTGGTTCAGTCTTGGAAAATTGTACTTTTCCAAGAATTTGTCCATTTCTTCATGGTTGTCCATCTTATTGGCATACAGTTGTTTGTAGTAGTCTCTTATAATCCTTTGTATTTTTGTAGTGTCAGTTGTGGTTTCTCCTCTTTCATTTCTAATTTCATTGATTTGTGTCCTCTCCCTTTTTTTCTTGATGAGTCTGGCTAAGGGTTTATCAATGTTGTTTATCTTCTCAAAGAACCAGCTTTTAGTTTTATTGATCCTTGCTACTGTTTTCTTCATCTCTATTTCTTTTATTTCTGCTCTGATCTCTATGATTCTTTCCTTCTACTCACTTTGGGTTTTCTTTGTTCTTCTTTCTCTAGTTGTTTTAAGTGTAGGGTTAGATTGTTCATTTGAGATTTTTTTTTTCTTGAGGTGAGACTGAATTGCTATAAACTTCCCTCTTAGAAATGCTTTTGCTGCGTCCCATAGGTTTTGGGTCATCATGTTTTCATTGTTATTTGTTTCTATGTATTTTTTTATTTCTTCTTTGATTTATTCGATGATCTCTTGGCTATTTAGCAGCACACTGTTTAGCCTCCATGTATTTGTGTTTTTTAGTTTTTTTTTTTCCTGTAATTAATTTCCAATCTCATAGTGTTGTGGTCAGAAAAGTGCTTGATATGATTTCAATTTTCTTAAATTTTCTGATGTTTGATTTGTGACCCAAGATGTGATCTATCCTGGAGAATGTTCCATGTGCACTTGAGAAGAAAGTGTATTCTGCCACTTTTGGGTAGAATGTTCTATAAATATCAATTAAATCTACCTGGTCTACAGTGTCATTTAAAGCTTGTGCTTCCTTATTTATTTTCTGTTTGGATGATCTGTCCACCTGTGTAAGTCGCATGTTAAAGTCCCCTACTATTATTGTGTTACTGTCGATTTCTCCTTTCATGGTTGTTAGCATTTGCCTTATGTATTGAGGTGCTCCTATGTTCAGTGCATAAACATTTACAGTTGTTATATCTTCTTCTTGGATTTATCCTTTGATCATTATGTAGTGTCCCTCCTTATCTCTTGTAACTCTTTATTTTAAAGTCTATTTTATCTGATATGAGTATTGCTACTCCAGCTTTCTTTTGATCTCCATTTGCATGGAATATCTTTTTCCATCCCTTCACTTTCAGTCTGTATGTGGCCCTAGGTCTGAAGTGGGTCTCTTATAGAGAGCGTATTTATGGGTCTTGTTTTTGTATCCATTCAGCCAGTCTGTGTCTTTTGGTTGGGGCATTTAATCCATTTATATTCAAGGTTATTACTGATATGTATGTTCCTATTACCATTTTCTTAATTGTTTTGGGTTTGTTTTTGTGGGTCTTTTTCTCTTGTGTTTCCCCCCTAGAGAAGTTTCTTTAGCACTTGTTGTAAAGTTGGTTTGGTGGTGCTGAATTCTCTTAGCTTTTGCTTGTCTGAAAAGCTTTGAATTTCTCCATCAAATCTGAATGAGATCCTTGCTGGGCAGAGTAATCTTGACTGTAGGTTTTTCTCTTTCATCACTTTAAGTGTATCCTGCCACTCCCTTTTGGCCTGCAGAGTTTCTGCTGAAAAATCAGCTGATAACCTTATGGGGATTCCTTTGTATAGTATTTTTGTTTTTCCCTTGCTGCTTTTAATATTTTTTCTTTGAATTTAATTTTTGTTAATTTGATTAATATGTGTCTTGGTGTCTTTTTCCTAGGGTTTATCCTGTATGGGACTCTCTGTGCTTCCTGGACTTGGGTGACTATCTCCTTTCCCATGTTAAGGAAGTTTTCGACTATAATCTCTTCAAATATTTTTTCAGACCCTTTCTTTTTCTCTTCTTCTGGGACCCCTATAATTCGAATGTTGGTGTGTTTAGTGTTGGCCCACAGATCTCTGAGATTGTCTTCAATTCTTTTCATTCTTTCTCTTTATTCTGCTCTGCAGTAGTTATTTCCACCATTTTGTCTTCCAGCTCACTTATTTGCTCTTCTGCCTCAGTTTTTCTGTTAGTGATTCCTTCTAGTGTATTTTTCATTTCAGTTATTGCACTGTTCATCTCTGTTTGTATATTATTTATTTCTTCTCAATCTTTGTTAAACATTTCTTCTATTTTCTCAATCCGTACCTCCATTCTATTTCTATTTCTCAATCCGTGCCTCCATTCTATTTCTCAATCCGTGCCTCATCTTGACTTGAGATTCTAGATCATCTTTACTATCATTACTCTGAATTCTTTTTCAGGTAGATTGCCTATTTCCTCTTCATTTATTTGGTCCTGTAGGTTTTTATCTTGCTCCCTCACTTTTGACATATTTTTTTGCTCTTTTTTTTTTTTTTAATGAGTGGGATTGTGTTCCTGTCTTACTAGTTGTTTGGCCTGAGGCTTCCAACATTGGAGTTTGTAGGCTGTTGGGTAGAGCTGGGTCTTAGTGCTGAGATGAGGACCTCTGTGAGACCTCACTCCAATGAATATTCCCTGGGGTCTGAGGTTCTCTGTTAGTCCAGTGGTTCAGACTCGAAGCTCCATCACAGAAGCTTCAGCCCAATCTCTGGCTCATGAACCAAGATCCCGCAAGCTGTGTGGGGTGTTAAAAAAAAGAGAGAGAGAGAACAATAATAAAGTAAAAAAATAAAATTAGACTAGGAAACTAACATATGTTAGAAAGAATATAAAAATAAAAGTATAGATGAATCAACAACTGGAAGGTACAACAGTACCACAATAGTAAAAGAGAGGAGGAGGGAAAAGAAAAAAAAAAGTGGGGGGAAAGGCCTTGGCTGTGGAGGGTGTGGCCTAAGCAAGGGCGAGGTTTGGGTGGTGGGCAGGGCCTATGCTCAGGACCCACAGGGCTGGAAAAGGCCCTGGGCACTGTGGGGGGTGGGGCTTAGGCTCAACGGAACAGAAGGGGTCCAGGCATGCCCCCCACCCCTGGTCTCAGAGGGCAGGGGACCTCACCTGGGAGCCTAGCAGGCTTCCTGGGCTCGAGTGGGGAGGGCAAATGCCCTCCTCTCCTCTCCTGCTCTTCCAGTGTCTCTGGGAGGGCTCCTCGTGCCTGCCTCTCCTGTTCTCCTCTCAGCCTCCCTCCTATGCCCCCAGGACCCAGGCAGCCTGGAGGGGCCTTTGGAGGGCAGGACTGGCCTGGGAGCTCAGCAGACTCTCCAGGCCTGAGCGGGCTGGGCGATCGCCCTCTGCTCCTCTCCCCCTCCTCCCGGAGGGCCCCTCCTGCCTGCCTCTCCTGATCTCCTCAGCCTCAGGGGTGCCTATCCTGTCTGGCTTCCACTTCTACTCCCCCCTCAGTCCCCCCATGTCCTACCAGTTCATTTGGGGGTTCCTCCCATCTCTTTGGGCATCAGGGTACCCCATCAACAGCTGGCAGGCACCCTAGTTGTGGGGAGACACTAACTCGGCATCTTCCCACACCGCCATCTTGACTCCACACCCCATAACAATATTTTTGTAATGGAAAAACATACATATATCCCTGATATTAACTGAGCTTTAAAGCTTTCATTATCTCAAAAGAGGGGATTTTTTCATCCCTATTTCCCAAGATGAGCAAAGGATCCCTTGAGGATCCCATATGACATTAACCCAGCAATAAACTAGTGATGTGCTGGTATACCAGCTCTCCAAATAAAAAAGCCCTGATCTGTAGTATTTGCTACAGGATGTAGTTTCCATGCTATAAATATTCCTACCACGGCCAGTTAAAGCTACCAATATTTTAACAAACAACTTGCAAATACTTGATTATTTGAAAATCAGTTCTGAGAGCCAGTGAGAGTTGATACAAGTCAGTTCCAGCACACCAGCATTACATAATTAAACAACTTAAGAATTCCATTCAGAAAGTAAACTCATTTATTTAAATAACTTGAATAAGTCATCAGACTTCACAATTTCCTCCTTCTAGATGTTCAAATACTGACTTCCTGAAAATGTCACCAAAATAACCTGTTAAAAGAGCAACGTTAAGTTTATTGCTTACTAAGGTATGGGAGATCACTTCCTTGAAAGATTCTTGGTAGCATTTCAGAGAAAGGAGAGCAAAGATAGGCCATTTATAAGGTTTTTAGGGTCTGGTTTAGGCAGGGTTTTTTTTCTTTTTCTTTTTTTTGTAAAAGGTGGAGAGGGGAGTTTGATTAGGATAAGTCAGACTTTTGATGTAATAGTTTAGGATTGGTGAACACAACAAGGCAAGGGTTTCAAAGTGAATCTTGAGGAATAAACCATCATTTGATGTTATCCATCATTCAGAAAAGGAATATTTATTCTGATGAGGGTACATTGAATAGTCTAGTGTTCAGATGAGTGGATTTGGGGAATGTTCCTGAAATAATAAAGTTACTTGCAACTTTCTCTTTCTGGGCAAGAGTTTCCTGGAATCTTAAAAATTATGCTAACGAGGTCAAATGGGTAAATTACTTTAATGAACACAGCCAAATAATAAAGCTCTGTGTGGTTGTACCAGGTTTTGATTCCCAAAACCAAAGGTCTATGAACCTGGAGGCTTCTTTGCATGCAAACTAGTGATTTCCCTGTCAAGATTAGGAAGGGGCCACTGATTTTTTTTTCCCCCAAGTCATAGGGATATAAATAGTTGATGAATACTTTGAAGACACCCACAGAAACCTGACAAGTATTCTGGAGCTCCAAAATGTAGAAAGAATAGCAGGGCATAGAAAGTTTAGACATTTGTCAGGCTGGTGTAATCAGAGAATTCACAGCTAGTCCTTCCACAGAAATGTTGCAAAATATCTACCACTCCCCTTTCTCCTCTTTGTGATACCTACTAATCTGCTTTAAAATACAGATTTCTCAACATAGAGTCCCACTAACACACTGTCTCTAATATTTTAGTGTGAATGAATTGTTTTATTCATTGGTTCAGTCTATCAATCATTCAATCAAAATATAAAGTGCCTATTAACTTTCAGATTGTGTTTAGCATGCAGTCACCAAGATGGACATGATTTTTAAAAATATATTCAATTAAAGGGAAAAAACAAGGGGTGCAAAATATTACTATCATTGGTTACAGAATGCCCACTGCTCGTGAACTTTCCACTTTAAAATTTCTTAATAAGCTTGAAAGAAGCAACAATATGTCAACCTTGCCTGCCCTTAAATAGTGGTCTTGAATACTTACTTCAGTACAGGATATTGCATTATTCATAACCTAAAATGCATAAGGCTATGTATGTTGTTAATGTGGAAACATTTAAGAACATTATGATCCCTGTCATATTCTATGGGCACATAAACAGTGAAAGTGATTTCAAAAACTTTTGTAAGAAGAGGCATAAAATTATAAAATAAATGAAAAGATTATTACTAATTTTTCATTAAAGTTGCTTCCTTTTCCCATTTTTTCTGGTAAAATCAAATTACTACTTATTCCACTTTTTCCTTTATTAATTTGAGATACCTTCCATTTACCTGCTTTCATAATCAGATGCATTTTTGTCTCTACTGATATTTGAAATAAAATACCAAATGTTTCCCTCATAAACATTCTCCTTCTGAATAAAATGATACTTTTAGACTACTTCATGTTCCCTCCACCTGCCCCATGAGACACTGGGAATACTTTTACTCTGCCCGCTCCAAGCCAATTCTTGCTTTTGCTGAGATAGTTTGCTACATTTTTGTACTTTTTTAGCCTAAACTATTAGACTTTTCTTGTAGTAGGTTCCTTCCAGTTCAGAATCCGGATTCTGCTCTTACATTATGCTCTACCAGAAAACTTATCACTTTCTATTTAATGGATAATTTAAATTGATTCGCCCTGTTTTCTCTCTTCATCTTCCCTTATTTTACTTTCTGATATGGTTCATTTTGTGTTTGATTGGAGTCTTTTACCAAGTGGTTTTCTGAGAAGGAATACACAGTGGATAACCTCGGCTCCTCATACAAAACTAAACCTTATTTATTAATGGTGGGCATGTCATACCTGAATAAGTAAGATTTATTCTCAGATATGACACTACAGGTATGGATTCAGTTGCACAATTTGTCTAATTATATTGTAGTAAAAAGGAGGACAGATTTTTACTGAACCTTTGCAAATAATATTATGGCTATTGAAGGAAGAACACTAAGTATAGAACTATTTCTGAATTCTGAAGGGTCAGTGAGAACCAGCTACCATTAAAATATTTATTTCAGTTTTAAAAAGCAAGATTTACTAAACTGGGACATAGTGATATTTTAAGAACAAACAGAAAGAACTTACTCATATATGCATTAAAAAATGGAACATTAAAAATCATGCCAACTAAATTTCAAATAAATAACCACAATTTAATTTCCTTTATCAGTTTGTTTAGTCACATATAATTCACTTTTGTTCCACTGGATCCTGGGCCAAACAGTCTGCTTTCATCATATATATCTGCTTCAAGACTGGAAAAAGTCCTGGAATTCCTAACAGTCCAATGGTAAAATCTGAAAGTCATCTAAGCATTGAGAGCTCAGAAATATATATCCAAGTATCTGTTCTTTAAAGTGTCAATATAGTGTCTGATAGAGTCCATCCCATGAGACTCTAAAACTGTCCTTCTTTGTTGAAGATACATCATACTAGTCTGTAGTGTACAGAATAGCCTTCAGGCAAACATCTAAGGGTAGCTGGAACTTGTTCAATAATGAAACTGAATGTGGTCAACTTAATACAGTGACTAATAGTATCAGAATGGAGGAAAATAATATTCTCCAATGGAGTACAGTATATAACTATTTGATAAGGGTTTGATCAATGTTTTTCCTGAGAATAGAAATAATGAGAGCACCAATAAATCTCAAGGGTTTTCTCACAAAATGTACAATTTCTGAAATATTTATCTTAATAACATTTTTCCTATATAAACTTAAAAAGGGAAGAAGAGTCAGCATGTCTTCTGATTTAACAATTACTCCCATGTAGTTTTTACAATGGTGTCAAACTAATTGTGAAATATGGAGTATACCAAACACTCCCATTTATTTCTAGCATTCTTATAGGTATAGGTAAAGTTAAGGTATAAATATAAGATAAAATAATAAATCTTTTTTGTTTTCTAGGGCCCTCTGTTAACTCTCAAAGACAGTTTTAGATGTAAAAGACGTACTGATTTTATTTTTCTAATTTTAGGGTCTAAATCAAAAGAGTTATTAGAAGAGATTTGGATAGTTAATTAAGATAACATCATGGATGAGGAGAACTAGTACCTGGCTTTCTATTTAAACAGTGTCAATAAGATATTTTAAAATAACATCAAGCAAGGTAACATTGTAAGGAATTTTAACTCTTTCACAAGTGAAGGATCTTTGTTCTTTATTTTTGCTTTCTAAAAAATAATTAAGGACATTATAAAAAGTTAATACAAAACAGAAAAAATTATTCTGATGAGATATGGAGTCTCTACTATCTGAATAGAGGTACAGAATAACATTCACAGAGGGTACAGAATAACATTTTTCTATCCCTTGTTAAGATTAATTTATTATTTTCACACAGAGAAAGTTAAATTCTAGTTTTTTTATTAATATGATATTTGGCAGTAAAAGATTCACAAGCTCTTTTTTGTTTCTTAAATTATCTTGTAAATAAATTCTTCAAAATTGAACAAACTTTGCCAGAATTTTAATACATTTCATATTTTTTTTCAGACTAAACTATTATAATTCAAGGCAAATAAAATCACTTTCCTCAAATTCTCTACAACTTGCTGTACATACTCAGATTTTTGTCCTTCACTGTGCTCTCTTGAGAATATTCTAGAACAAACACACTTTAATGTAAGAATAAATCACTCTTTTTTCTTAAAAAAACAAAAGTACATACACAGTTGCATTTCTCTCACACTATGGCTCCTACTATAGTCTCAAGCAACCGTATTAATTATAACTTTTATATTGGTACAGCCACTAAATAACTTCTATTTCACAAAGCAAACTAGAAGATAGAAAATTGAGAAATGTATCATACTTAAGAATTTTATCAGTCTAACAAAACTCATGAATACTGATAACAAATTTTCTCCAGATACACACATCCTTTACACCTTCATAAAGTGGCGAAAACACAACATTCATTAACATGAATATTCCAAAGATATAGCAGCTCTACAGTGTATCAAAGTCAGATGCAAAAAGTATATGAACTTGAAATTATGCTTAGTAATCAATGTTTTACTATCAATAATACTTATAAATTATCTGTGTATCTATTGATTATCTTTTAAATAACACAATTTTTTAAATTCCAAGGTTTTAAGTTACCTACTGATTTCGGAAATGATGTTCAAACTGACACACTGCAAAAATAATTACTGCTATAAAAGTGTCAGAATTGTGAAGACAAATTTACAATTTTATAATCTTAAGCATTATGTATCTATAATATTAGTTTATTTGATTAATAAGTCAAAGTAACAAGTTTAGGAATTTTATATTAAACTAGTCTCCTCATGAGAAAACATACCCAAATCGTGTTTAAAAAAATACACTGCATTATAATGACACTGATAAATAAAAAAAAATTATTAAACCAGTATAATTCATCCAAAGATTCAGTTTAATTATGTAAACTTGGATGCTTAATGTGTTCCTAAGCTAGCAGTTTCTGTGAGAAGGATTTTTTTTCTTCAAATGCCTAGTGCATTTAAAATAGTAAAAGGTTAGTTTCTTTATTTTCTGTGAATTCTAGGAATATTTAATTTATATAAGCATTTGTTCATCTCTAAAAACCAATCAACCAGAACCGAGTTCCTCAAATTTATTATAAACTGTAATCTAATTTATTAATACCCTCCAGAAGTAAGAAAATACTTCCCATTCACACACAAGAGGTAAAGGTTTTTATGAATTACAAACACACAGCTTTTAGCCCAGTTGTACAATTTTAACTGCAGGTCAAAAGTAAACCCAGAAACCCCAAAATTCATCAGTCTAGATTTCAAGAGTCATTGCCCTTCCCAATGGTCAACAAATATGTTTCAGATGATTTGAGTGGAAAAGTAGGAAAACAGAAAAAGATTAACAGATCTTTAGGAAAACAGAAAAAGATTAACAGATCAAACTCTCACCCCTCAGGGACTAGATCTTCATCATCCATTTGACAGAGATCACCAATGGTCAGACCATAAAACCAAATTCCCAACCATTGCTGCCACCAATGGGGAATGGCTTTATTGACCATGCAGGAACCAGAAAAAGCAAAAACACAAAATCAAAAGAGAGAGAGAGAGAGAGAGAAATCTGAAGAAGCAGAGCATCAGCAAAGCTAAACTTCTATTGCTGCTTGGCATTTACTCCAGGGGGCAAGAAATGCTCGAGCAGCTCCTGAGGTGACTTCTCCAAAGAAGCAGCTCTTCAAGTGAGTGCACTTAGGTATTTCAATGGAAGATCTCCAAAACTATTACAAGAATCATTTTCAAAAAGGTAAAACCACAATTCTCATGCAATATAAGCACTTGCCAATGATTTTTTAACTCACTAAATAATGAGAAAAACAGTAAAATATTTAAGAGAGAGAGAGAGAGCAATTCAATGAGGATTCAGAAAGGTAGGCAGAAAGAAAGGTAGAGTCAGAAAGGAATGTTAAGATAAAATTGCTGAGTTAGATACAAAATTGATTTTGTCTTACAGAGCCATAAACTATATCCTTTGGGGTTATCTGCTCCACCAAACAAAAATTATTTTCATCTCTACCAGACAAAAATATGCATATTAATCTCAGCCACTATAGACTTATAAAATAGTTTAGTCAATAGAAAGTCAAGCCCAGCCCTGCACAGAAAAAGCATCCAATAATCCCTTCTACCTAGTCCAACTTTGGGATCATTTTTTTCTAACAGGAGCTCAAGAATTTTTATCATGCCTCAATATATCTTTTTTCATGCACCCTACCGATTTCTGGGGAGCCCTTTCAGAGTGCAGATTTAGATCGTTTTTCAAATCAGGGACAATTCCTGCTAGTATTTAATCACTGATTCTCTCTTCAAAGAAAGAGTTCCTCCTTCTCCTTCTAGAATTCATAATGCATACAGTGGGTCTTATAGAGTCAACCTTCTCTTTTCCCTAATGATTTCCATCTCTTGGTATTTTTCCACAAATTTCTATCTCAAAAGTAACCTTCTTCTTCAATCAGCCACTGAATTCATTAGTTGGAAAATGTGATTTTTAGTTACAGGAAGTATTTGTGTTATACTTGACTCTTTTAAAATGCCCTGATTCCTACAACTCTGTTTGCCAAGTGTGTGTTCTATTTGTACTCACTACTCACCTTTCTGCTGCTGTCTTTAGATCAGTTGTTATTTTGTTGGGTTTTGTGTTTTTTGTTATTTTGTTCTTCTTGTTGACTCATCAGAGCTCATGTACAACATTCTCTTAGCCTCCTGCCTAGAAAGACTCAGCCCACTCATTCACTGACCTCTTGTGAGCTGGAAAATCTGGAGTATTTATACAAAGCTGATTTTGATCCTCCTTCTCCCACTCTGGGCAGGGTTGGTGGGCACAGACCTCTGTGAAGCTTTTCCCAAGTGCCTCTGCTTCACCTCAAGGGTCTCTAGTGCTGCTTCTCAACTTCTCACCCAGCCCACAGAGAAAGCCCCGCCCCCCCCAGTCTCCTCACTGGGATTCCCAAAGCCCAAGGGCTCACTTGGATCCAGCTACCTATGTGCTCCATCACACATGTGGAAGCAAAGGAAGCAGGGTTCCACTCGTCATCTTTCATAATTCTTCACCAAGTACAATTTCAAATTCTCCTCCTTCACTGACATTGCCTGAAGCCCCCTGAAACTGCTACATCAGTTTGCCCATCCTGCTGTATGCAGCTGCTGGGAAGGCAGGGAGGAGGGTGTGAGGATGGAGATTGTTCTTAAAATAAGTGGAGACGTGAAAATTAAACTGTGTTTGACTAGGAAGGCTAAACTATGTCTTCATTTAGCTTGAAATAAGCAAAATGCTCACGTCTAGACTCCCTACACTGCCAAATCTCAGGCTGGCATCAGAATTGAGTTATCCTCTCTACCGTATGTTCACCATTCAATGAACTTGGGTTCTTTAGTTATATTTGTTGAACTCCTATACTTGAGGGTAGGATATTTAAAGAATGGATCAGGTACAAAGCCATACTGAGCCAGAAGAGAGCTTTTGGGAAAATGTGGGAAAAGTTAGAACTTAGGCTTCCACAGAATGAAGAGGTTGTTTTGGATTTTTTTTTTTTTTTTGAATTGCTTGTCTTTTTCTCATGTTGCACCTGCCGCAATAAAATGGACCTGGGGCTGCCTTGCAATGGGACCACCCCCTAAGGATGCCTTAGACCAGCACTTCTGTAGGCCTTGGAACAAATCGTTCTCCTCTCTGACTTTAGTAGTCTCACTTGGGTGTCTTTCCTTTCCTCTTTTCACCCAGTGTGTGTGTGATCTTGGGAGACAGACATCAACGGCTATATTGTAGTGGTGGCTGTGGTTCTTAGTGTGTTTGTTAAAGTTTATCTCATCCACTTAGGTGTGACTGTTGTAGATTAAAAACATTTTTGTGACATATTGTGATACAGCTCAGCTCCCAAGGAAACTAAATTTAAGTTTGGAACTAAACCTCCAGCTATTTATAGTCTATCTGTACCTGAATTTATCTCTTACATATCACCTTTGCAATCTGGTGCAGAGTTAGGAGACATTAATAATGATACTCTCTCTACTTAAGATAATGGACCTGGCTTTGTAGAGGTGGAGAATGACACATCCTTTAGGATTACATAAGGCAGCTTTAATGGCCCTAAAAGATTTTATTTCTTCATAAAGAAGAGACAAACTTACAGCATTGTCAGTATGATTAGAACCTTGAAATGGGTTCAGAGATTTTCCTGCCTTGTTCCCATTTGGTGTCCATAATCATTCAAAGATGCAATAAGAAAACAAACCTTGCTGAATATTTGAACAGTAGCTTGATTCTGATTTTCTCCCTTTGTAAACAGAAAACAGTGCTTGCTTTTACTTTGAATTATAGCTTTAATATCGTTTTACTGTTTTATAAAAATACAAAAGCACAAGTAATAATATAAAAGTTATCTACAGTCTCAGTAACTAGAGGTAACCTCTGTTAGAATTTGCTGAATTCACTTTCATACATATATGCGTATAGCTAATGAGTCAGTCATATCTATATATTCAGTCATATCTATGATTTAGACAAGGTAGAGCTAGTTTTTAAATAATACGATCAAGTTCTTTTTCAAAATCCTATTTGAATTTATATTTCTTCTAATTACAAAATCCAAGAGTAGTATAAGTATTAGTTTAACCTTCTTTTACTTCCAAATTCTTGCCAGTACAGCCCAAGATTATGCACCTAAAATATTATCAAATTATTTTTCATTCTATCTTTTAAAATTTTTATTCTTGTATTTCATTTGGATAACAATTTAAAATAATTACTTGGGCTTCACTCTATTTATATATCTGGCATCAGTGCTCTCATCATGGTCCTTTAGGATAATCTAATTTTTTAAATTGACATACAGTTGATTTACAATGTTGTGTTAGTTTCTGGTGTACAGAAAATTGATTCAGTTATACATATACATATTCTTTTTCATATTCTTTTCCATTATGGTTTATTACAGGATATTGAATATAGTTCGCTGTGCTATACAGTAGGACCTTACTGTTTATCTGTTTTATATATAGTAGTTTGTATCTGCTAATCCCAAACTCCTAATTTATCCCTCCCCCACCACTTTTCCCCTTTGGTAAACACAAATTTGTTTTCTATGTCTGTGAGTCTGTTTCTGTTTGGTCAATAAGTTCATTTGGGGAATTCCCTAGCAGTCCAGTAGTTAGGACTTCGCACTTTCATTGCTAAGGGCGCGGGTTTGATCCCTGGTCAGGGAACTAAGATCCTGCAAGCTACGTGGTGCGGCCAAAAAATAAAAATTTTAAAAACTTTAAAAAATAAGTTTGTGTCATATTTTAGGACAATCTATTTTTTTTATCCTTACAAGTAACCTGGCTTGAAAACTTTAATTGTTTTTATACAGGGAATTCACATTTTCACCAGAATATGCCTGGAACTCGTCATTTTATTCATTTTGTTTAAAACATTTTCCTCAATCTATAGTGTCAGGTATTTTTTTTTTCAGATCCAGAAACTTTTCTTTATATATCTTTGATTATACACTTAATTATACTTTCTATTCATTCAGTGTCACCCTCAAGAATGCCAATTATTCATAGCTTCATGTTCTATTCCCCAAATCCATCATTTTCTTTTTTATAATTTTCATTTTTTCTTCATTATATAATAGATTGTACATTAACTGTCCCCAAAGGGGATTCTAATTTTGCAGTGGTATTTTAATTTTTATGGATTCTTTTCTTAACATTGGCAATTCTTTTTTAATCTTTATCCACTCCCACTTCAAATACTCTTTCACAGATATCCTTTTTGCCTTTTAATAACTCAAAGCAGCTGTATTTTAAATATTCTTCTTTTACTATGATGACCTTTCACACATACTTTTTTAATTGTACTTTGTAGCAGTGCATTCCCTTTTTTATGTTACATGGGGATTTTTTAAAGGTTCTGTTTGGGGCTTTTTTTCCCCCTTATTTACACATAATTGAATGAGGAGGAATTTTCACCAGGACTGGTGAATACCAAGCAGCAGGGGCAGTCTTTTCTTTATTCCCACTCAGTGTTCCCCAGCTCTGACAGCGTCTCCCTCTCAAGCCCTCCCCTGAACGTGGATGAGCACAGCCCCTCCAGGTGTTTCTCTGGGAGATACTACAGGAGATACCTTCTCCTCTTGTCAAATCCTCTGCCATGAGCTGCATTAATTCCTGGATAATCTGATCCTGTACAAGTCTTTTTATGTGTTCCCAGACACTGTGTGTGTGTGTGTGTGTGTGTGTGTGTGTGTGTGTGTGTGTGTGTGTAAAACCTATATTGAACCAGTATGCTTCATGATGTACTAAAAAGACAACAGTCCTATGTTATCCCCTTTTATTGGTGTTTTGTTTTTCTTTGCTTAACATAAGTTTTTAAATTTAAATATAATATGTGTAGAGAAAAGTTTATAAATGTACACTGCGCAGTTTGATGAATTTTTACCTGGTGGATATATCCTCATTGCGACCAACCAAATGACAAATTAAAACATTATCAGCACCCCAGATACCTTCCTTGTACCCCTTTCCAATCATTAATCCTACCCAAAGGGAATTACTATTCTGATTTATATCACCACAGATTAGTTTTACCTGTTTTTGAAATTTATGTAAATGGAATTATACTGTATGTATTCTTTTGTGTCTAAATTCCTTTGCTCAGGATTATGTTTTTGAGATCCATTCATGTTGTACATAGTCAGAATATGTTCATTCTCATTTCTCTGTAGTATTCCATTATATGAAAATAGCATAATTTTTTACCCCACCTCCTATTGATACACATTTGACTTATTTCCAGTTGGGAGATATAAGTATGTCTTTGGGGATACATATGCTTACCCGTAAGTTATGTGTATACACAGCTCTGGCAGATTCTGCCAAATAGTTTTATAGGCAATGCATGAGAGTGTCTGTTGTTCCAAATCTTTTCTAACTTATAGTATTATCAATTTCTTTTTTATTTTATGCATTCTTATAAGTGTGAAGTGATATTTCACTGTTTTATTTGCTTACTGACCATTTGAATATCCTCTTTGGTCAAGTGTCAAGGGTTTTCCTATTTTCAGTTGGGTTGTCTGTCTTCTCATTGACTCATTGTCATAGATGCTCTTTACATATTATAGATATCAGTTCATCATCAGATATATGTATTGCAAAATATCTTTTCTCACTCTGTGGCTTATTTTTTCACTCTCTTATAGACATTTTTCTTTTTTTATACTGAAATAATTTTAGACTTCAAAAAATTGCAAAAATAGTAGCTTTCCTGTATACTCTTCACTCAGTATCCCCTAATGTTAACATTAACACTTAACTAGTTCAATTATTGAAACCAGAAAGTTAATATTGATACAATTCTACAATTCTATTAATTAATCACAGACCTTTTTTAGAAGTCTACCAATTGTCCCACTAATGTCCTTTACTGCTCTAGGTTCCATTGCAGAAACCAACATTGCATTTAGCTGTCATATCTCCTTAGTCTCCCCTAATCTGTGACAGTTCCTCAGTCTGTCTTTGTCTTTCATGACTTTAAAATTTGGGGGGTGAGTACTGTCAGTTTTTTTGTTGAATTTTCCTCAATTTGGGTTTGTCTGATGTTTCTTAATGATTAGGTTGAGAATACGCACTTTTAGCAATAATGACACAGAAATGATGTTGTGGCTTCCCAGTGCATCATATCAGGAGGTACATAATGTTCCTATCTTATCACTGATGATGTTAACTTTGATCAGTTGGTTAAGGGCATGTTTTCCACATTATGCCTCTATAAAGTTACTATTTTCCACTTTGTAACTAATAAGTATCTTCTGGGGAGATACTTTGAAGCTATGCAAATATCTTGCTTTTCATCATACTTTCACCCATTAATTTTAGCACCCATCAATGATTCTTATCTGCAAAAAATATTTATTTCTATATCTGTCAACTTTATATATATATATATATATAAAAACATGTGTCACAAATTCATATTAATACCTCTGATAGTTCAGTCCACAATCTTTTTAGCTTTCTCAGGCATGCAGCACAGTCCTCTCCCTGAGTGGTCCTCCTGAAGCCCCCTTTCTAGAGAAAGCCCCACCCATCCCCAGACTAGGGGAGAAATTTATACTGTTCTCACAAACCAGTTTAGACAAAACTCTTCAGTAATCCTCTTGCAAAGTCCTCTCATAGGAGTCCAAGAGATGTGGGACACCTTGCAAACCTGCCTCTGAAGAGACTCCATCTCACACTCACTGTTACTGCCTAGCATATTGGTGCTCTATCAAAACTGAGGCACACACACAAAAAAACCCAGACTAATGGTTATACACATCCTATAGATATTCTCAAGGTTCTGACTGGGGACAGAGGAATGCCATTAGCCACATTAGAAAACATCCATGGTCAAGTTTGGAAGGAATCTCCTGACTCCAGTAGTTGCCTTATATGGAACACACCAAAGGGCATGGGCAGTTGCCCTTCCTACTACTTCATTGTTGGTGATGCACAGATCAAGGTTTTTGATCATTCACATGATGGTTAGAGGCAATTCCCCCAGGTGTTGCCAAATCAGAAAATCATCTCCGTGTTTCTGTGACACTATGTCTCTGCCACTGCATGTACTTTTACGAGTATCTCAACGGGAAGGTTAGGGGGTAAATCGATGTAACTAGTTGGTCATCATGAAACATTAGAAATCTCTGTATATGTTTGGGATTTTTTAAGGTTTTTAGGTTACTTTTAGGAACATCTTTAAGATGAAGGAGTATAAAAGAAGATTAAAATAATATCAAAGTTATGCATAATTAATTAAATTTTAGTCTGTCCTGTGTAATTTCATCATACAAAATATATAGCTGTTTCTATAAGTGGTTTCTTGTAATTTTTTAAATTAAAATAATAGGCAGTTCACTCAATACTGCACCAGAAGTTAGGGGTCAAGTCCCAATGAGTATGGGTGTCCTGAGAATTTGAGGCTGTCAGGATTCATAGAATCTCTGCTTGCTGGGACAGTTTACCAACCTATGGGCTGTGACTGAATGATCCTCCTTCCACACAAGTAATGAGACAGGGTGGCAAACAAGGTTACCAATAATAATCACAAAGGCCAACGGTGATAGAAAAAAACTGTTGTTGATGAGTTCGATGTTCACCTCTCCCTGATAGGATGAGTTGCTAAGCGGTGAGCTCAAATTTCTATCTCATTAAATTTTACCTTGATAGAATTTCCACCCTCTCCTCCAAGCATCCCCTGTCTCTCAGTTTCATCGTGAATATGGTGGATGAAGGAAACACATTTTCTGAATTGAATCCAGACAGAGTATTTTGTATTTCTAACTGTACTTCTTACTTATGCACAAGAGCATGGCTAAAAAGCAGAAGTTCTAGAGATCCTAAGGGATTGATGAGCTGTTTCCTTTCTCATGTCATCAATTATCAGGGCCAATAAATCAATCGGACTGATTGCCTCCCTACAGCACTGTGTAGGATGCATTTCTTCATACATTGATATACTACCATTTATTGTTACTCTTTAATGATCATTGGCCAGTTTCCAGTACACAGTGAACTGGCAATGCTTCAAAAGTCAACTAGAATAAAATCTTCCTGTTTCCATATTTTTAAATTATTACTTCATTCACTTAACTAACATCACTACCGTTTCTAACCTTTATTCTAAGCACTGTTCTAGGCTTGTAGTAATTATATCACAGTCCTTGCTTTCATGACAATACATGAATAATTATTATTTGAGCTAGTGTTTACAAAACATTGCACAAGAAGCACGGTAAAATGTCACAGAGATACAGAAGTAGGAATAAGTGCTCCCATCTGAGAAGATTAGGGAATGTTTCATAGAGGACTTAGTATCTGAGCTTATCTGTAAGAGTATGTAGGTTTTGAACAGATGAGATTAAAAGATGATGGAAGGACACTCCTAGCAAATGGAGTAGCATGGCAAAGTATATGAATATTTAAAAAAAAAAAAAGGCAAGCGGCCTTTTGACTGACGGGTGGGGTACTTAAAGACAGATAGAATAAAATGTAATTTTGGAAATGCAGGTTTGAAATAAGTCAGGGAAAATTTGAATTCCAGCCTAAAAGTTTCAGATTTCCTTTTGCAATCTGTCCAGCAAATAAAATAAACTTTGAAATTTTATTTACTTAAATTCTGACTAAATATGTCCCATTTATTCTATCTGAAAGAATTTCTTACTTGCAAGAAAAAATGTTTTCAAAATCTACAGATTTAATGTTCTACAATATCAATTGAGTGATTTTTTTTAATAAATTGAAATTTTTCGTTTTCACTAAGTACATTATATGTTAGAGAGCGACACCTAATGGTAATATGTTATTTTACAGCTAATTCTATGATTCAAGAAAGATTGGAGAGTCCTCCCAGAAGGGAGACTTCCCAGGACTACTGTAAGGGCTGTGATAGACACTAAGGGCAGTGAGAAGAGATGGCAGGTGATTGGGAAGGGCCCCAAATTTCATGAATTACCAAGTTCCAACAGAACACCAATTATCAGTTGGCATGTGGGACTCTTCATGCCTGTATTTCCTGCATCTGCCAGGTGATGACAAGCCTAAAGTATTTTTAACTAAGGATAGTATAAGAGTGAAAAATGTACACCTATCTAATACTAGGTTCTTCAGATCCCCGGGAATTATAATGTATACACAGCAAGAAGACAAACCCCAAATGTTTGTCTAACACCACACATAAACCATAAAAATTTATAAGAACAGTCTTACATTCTATTACTGATGTCTTTCTGAAAAAAGAAGGTAACATCACAAAGTGTCATAAAATGCCTTCAGCCCCCTGAAGTTATTCTTGCACCACCTCCAGTTCAAATGCCATGGCAGCATCTGCCTATCCATGGTCATGGGTTTATGCTGAAGGACCTTCTCTTTTGCTTATATCCTGCAAATAGAGTGGGGGATGGTCCAGACTAGGGTACACTCTCTGGAGCACGTTGGGGGAACAAATTCAACCCATTAAAAAAAAAGTCACGCAATGACTACAATAACTTTCAATGCACACATTCTCTTGCTCACCCTCTAATACTGGCAAGCTTAGAAAGAAAACGTTCCGTTGTTTCAACGAACAGGAACTTAGTTCTCACTTACTCTCTGCCTGTGTTTAGTATGAAGACCAGTCATCACTCTAACCAACTGGGACTCCGGGCTGCAATCCATAAATGCTGGACTAGAGAAGAAAAAGTAAAAGTTAGCACAGAACACCTAGGTCATTTCAGGTCCTCCGTTTGTCAACAACACAGCCTTCTACTCACATCTTCAAGTAGTACAAAAAAGAAAACCAAATAATCTAATTTGCTTATATGATTCTAACCGGGTACACTTCATTTCAGCTTTTAGCTCAGGTTTTATCATTTTAGCTCCCACCATGACTTTGAATTATATTTCTATTAGGATACAAGTTTGTGTATATAATTTATTTTCCTAAATGACATTAATCTAATGCCATGTATTGAATATCTGTTATGTGTCATCACAGAATTATGTACAAGGAAAAAGGCTGGCAAAAAACAAGTAACCTTTGTTTCCAACATCAAGTGTTTGTTTTTCCTCTACATATGCATCCTAAGAAAATATTCTTAGGCACATCAGGTTTACTCAAGTCTCTTAGCTTGAGTCAGCTAGATTTATATTATATAATGGCTAAAACAGACTTCAAAAGTTTTCAATTCCTATTCTTGTTTATATTGTAATCTCCCAAGAACTTATGAAACATTGGAGGAAGAGACGGATGTTCAAATATACAGGGACTATCCTAAGACATGAACGTTGGCTGGAAATGCAAATAGAAATATTATTGTGGAATCTGGAGGGATTCGATGAGAGTGATCAGGGTATAAAGGCCCCACCTGACTTTTCCAGCCCCCAGAGGCAGGGGGCAGCTAGTATGGATGGAGGGACCTGATGTTTCCCAAGGTGGCCCTGCATGCTAACGGCCCTGCCAGGACAGGCTCCTTGGTGCGTTGTAAACAGAACAGCAGGCAGGATAAGTGCTCCCAGGAGGATGCCTACCAGCCACCCCAACACAGGGTTCTTTCCAGCTCGTTGGAAGCCTGCCCCTGTGACAAGATAAATCCTAAAGGGACTGATTCTCCCTTAATTTCTCCTGCTTCCCCCGCCTCTAGCAGAATAATATTTCTAGCGAGAATCACAGATAGTGATGACTCTGTCCACAAGTTTGTTCATTTATTTTAGTATGAACACCCCAAGCCCGATTTGCATTCTCCTGTAAAACCACAGCTTGGGCAACATCGCTTGTAAAATTAGATAACAAACAGCTACATAAAGTCTAAACCACAAGAAAACACTTGTGTACAAGAACTTTCCAACTTTTCTTGGCCACTTTGCAGTGCATGAATTTCTTTAAACAACGTATAGCATATTTTTAAACCAAATCTGAACTTCTCTGTCTTTCAATTCATGAATTTAGCCCATTCACATCTTACGTGAAGGAAAATATACATACCTTAACCCTGTTTGTTGATTTTAGGTTTACTCTTTATTATTATTTATTGTTGTAGATCCCTCTGTTCATAGTGGCCTCCAGACACACACTCTGCACCATCCAATAGGACATTCTGTGATGAGGGACATGTTCTATATCTGCGCTACCCAATTCAGTAACTCCTAGCCACAAAAGGCTTTTGGGCACTTGAAATGTGGTTAGTACAACTGAGGGACTGGAATTTGTATTTCATTTAATTTTAGTTATCTTAAATTTAAATGGTCACATGTGGCCAGTGGCTACTGCATTGGGCAGTGTAACCTAGAAGCTTTTGTCAGGCTGGGATGCTGGGAGAGGAGGGTCCCCACTTGACCCACAGGAGCCAGGAGCCTGAGGCTGGCATATCTGAGTCCAGCCTGCTTTGTCAGCAATTCCAGAGCAAAGGAGGGTCCAGGCAGCAGAGAGGAGAAGAAAATCGCCATCTTAAACGGGCTCTGGGTCAGCTCTCCAGGTGTCTTTTGCCTCTCTGCAGATTACTGGCATCAAGAACATCGAAATGTCTCATCTCCAGGACTATGAAGTTTTCCACAACACCAGGAAGCCCTCTCAGGCATTAAGGGATCTCTACCTGATGTCTTAATGAAGATCATGGGTAGCCAGTCCCCTTCCTCTTGCATACTTGGTTTGCTGCTCTGGTTTCTGGCCCTAGACTTAGAACCGTGGCTCTCAAACTTAAGGAGACAGTGGGATCAGGCAGTTCATTGGGAACCACACACAGCAAGTAGACAGGCCAGCTCCTTTTCAAGAGGATCCAGAGGCTTCCACTTGCTGGGCCCTGAAGAAGCCACAAAAATCTGCCATTTCACCGTAGGCTTTGAGGAGAGACTAGCCCTCTCCGTTTCTGTGTCTCTCAACTCCTCACAGCAGCACAGGGGACTAGCAGCCCAGGGGTTCTCCCAAGTTTCCTCCTTTAGTTGTTATAATGTTCCATAAGGAAATGGGAATGGGGGCTGTCAAGCCTGTCATATTCCAAGAATCTCCTCCAGCAAATTCTCGGAGGAAGTGTTGCATCACTGTCCTAACTACCTTCCAAATGAATAACTAAGGAGCTGGAAATGCTAGACAATTTCAGCCTGGGTCCCAGAAGCTTGTTCCCCCACGGTTGGATGGCACGTCTCTAAAACTTCGCTCTTCCTACATTCTACTTTAGGCAATCTTTCCCACCTCTAACTACTGACCGTACTCTGTCCTCTGTGGCAGCTCCCCTCCTGCCCTTCTTCTTTGTTTTTTGTTTTTGGAATATACCTTACATATTATTAACATTTTAGAACTACAAGGAGACTAAATATCTTCTAGTCTAAGTCCCTAAATTTACAGGTGAGGAAAAAGAATCACAGGAAGGACAAATGAAGGCATGCATGCTGTCACTTTCCCTTCCTCTCCTGTACCATGGCAGAGATCACTAATCAATTAAAGAAATCTTTTGGACTGGCCTCCAAATCTTTCCCAAAAGAATACTCCAGGCAGCCTCTTCATATTTAATTATGAACATGATTGGCATCATACGTTAAGCCCATTTGCCAATCCAGTGTTAAATGATGTCAAAGTAATCTGTGGCAAAACTAAGACTGAGACCTGAACCCATGTCCCCTGTTTCTCAGACCACTGACCTTTCTACTACTTCACAGTGCTGTGCTTATGTTCAAATGTCATGCTTTACATTCTCCCAGCAACGCTTCATTTGGGTTTAAGTTTTCCAGAAAAACATCTAATCATGTTGTTTGTCTTTTAACTTATTCTTCTTGAATAAGGAATACATTTACAGAGTTTAAAAATCAAAGTTTGGGATTAGCAAATGCAAACTATTATATATAGAATGGATGAACAACAAGGTCCTACTGTATAGCACAAGGAACTTTATTCAATATCCTGTTATAAACCACAACGGAAAAGAATTTTTAAAATACACACAAAAAAAATCAAAGTACTATAAAGGTGTGTCCCGAGAAGTCATGCTCCTACCCCATTCCCACACACACCATCTGTCCACTTTTACTAGTTTCTCATTTATCCTTCCAGGGTTTCTTTGTGCAAATACAAGCAAATCAAATGTATATTCTAATTTTCTGCCCTGGTTACACACAAAAGGTAGCATATTATATACAGTTTTAGCACTTTGCTTTTTTTTAACTTAATATATTCTGGAAATGGATCTTCCTCATTATTCAGCAGGTGCAAAATCATGTTACCTTTGACATTTAGTTCCTTCAAACAAGATCCAATCTGCAAGACATGTCTTCTTAAGCCCTGTTTTTGTCCTCTCTGAGCTGTGATGCCACTATTTGGGCAGTTAACGTCTAAGCAGCCCTTTTTACATAAGTTTAAAGATTACTCATGATCCTCCTCAGAATGCAGGTCAAGTTTTTCTATTATCCAGCAGTTATGGCCAACACTTTTATTTTAAAATAAACTTTGTTACAGGGCTTCCCTGGTGGCGCAGTGGTTGAGAGTCCGCCTGCCGATGCAGGGGACGCGGGTTCGTGCCCCGGTCCGGGAAGATCCCACATACCATGGAGCGGCTGGGCCCGTGAGCCATGGCCACTGAGCCTGCGCGTCCGGAGCCTGTGCTCCGCAACGGGAGAGGCCACAACAGTGAGAGGCCCGCGTACCGTGAGAGAAAAAAAAAATAAAATAAACTGTATTACAACCACCACTCTTTTGAGAAACATTTTTTAAAGGCATGGAGGCACACATAAAGTATCATAATGGCATTGATAAGAGTTCAGTATTTTGGAGTTGCCAGGTAGAAACCTGGAGGCTTCAGAATTGATTTTAAGGATGGAGGCCTGGTTATTACACGTCTGCTCCTAAAATTGCTGTCAGTTCCACTCTCGGAAGGCCCGAGGCTTCTCTGGCATACACGTCCTTGGTAGAGCCCCTTTAGATCTGTGGCTGCCCCAAAATTGACCCACTAGACCGAGCTCTGATTAAGTGGACCCCAAAGTGTCCACCCATATTCTTTTGTCAGCTGCCCTGAGTGAGCGCGCCTGATCTATCAGAGGAAAGTGTAGAGTCTTCGGTCTGTGCAGCATCCTTGCATTTTCTGATCTTTATTATCTTCTATATAGGTACAAATCACTTTTGCATTTTTCAGTTCCTTTCAATTGCCCTGATAATAGAGAATGACCCCTCCTTAGAAAGCCAGCATCTCTACGGGAAAATAAATGCTGGGGACATTATACAAAGCAAAGAAACAGATTTAAGGATATATATCCTCATTTCCTTCACAACACTTATTGGATGGCCAATTTCTTTGAACAAAGGCTAAGAAAACTATTTAGGCACAGCGTGGATGGAGATAAAGAATAACAAGACCCTGTAGCTTGGATTATTGATGCCAGAGAGGTGGAGACATCACATGGAGATTGTTTTGCCTCTTTCCTACCACTGTTCCCCAGAGAGAGACAATCTGGGAGCCCCGTGAAGAGAGCACACCAGGCACCCTGCAGGGCCCCAGGACGGAGCAGACACCAACAAGTCAGTCTAAATGCTAGACAAGAACATCAGCCTTAACAGCATTAATTAGTAATTCATTTCTTACTCACGTAGCCAAGCACTTAATAATCTGAATCGTGGGAGGTAGCTGAGTAATAAGTCACTGCTGGACAACCCACCTTGACTTTAGAAGTTGCTATTGTTTTTTACCTTATCCTCAAGTGTTATCATTAGGTTTTAAGCAAAACCAATTTTCTTAATCATCGCCAATCTCCCCACCCCTTCTTCACTAGAATAGTATCATCAACAGGCTACACAAATTGGGCATCTGAGATGTAGCTGGATTAGTAACACCTCAAAAGATCATTTATGGCTGTAGCAAGCAGCCTCCCATTTCATCTAATTAGAGAGCAAGATTATTTCCCTAAATCCTCACTAATATTTTGAGTTAACAAACAAGGAAGCAATCCTGATAAAGAGAATAAATGATTTCATAAAGCCACCGCTTTTTTGCTCCCTCTTCAATAACCTGACCACTACGCCCCACGTACAAATTTAAGTCTCAAGAACAGAATACATACGCATTCGTCACAACAGTCATTAGCCAAGAAACCTCCAAAGAAAATCCCCTGAATCAGAAGCATTTTACCTCTGGGGCTGCCATCCACCAGGAACAATGCTACTGCTTTTATGCTTAAATTCTTAAACACTCAGGGACAGAGACAAATCTTGCTTGGTCCCTCATCATGAGAGTACTTAAGTATTTACTAAAGCTAATTTCTCCCAATAAATTATAGCTCATTCCCCAAAGATGTTATTTCTCAAAGACACTGTGAAGCATTTAAAAAGATGGGGATGTGGCAAGCTGACTAAGCCTGCTCTAGCTTGGTAAGTGACAACTTTTTTCATCTGAGACAACTGTAGCCTATGTCTATTTTGAGCACACATAAGGATATTAAAATTAATGTAAAATTGGATGGAATGTTGGCGAGCGTGCCCCATGGGTAACAAGATGAGAAATAACATAGCAAATACACAGAACAGGGAGTAGAGAAGAACTGGCTGAAAAGAAGAGAAGGAAATAAATAGAAGACAGAAGAAGGGTTAAAGGGGGAGAGAGAGCCTGCCGAGGTTGCCTTGACAAAGAGTGTGTGGCCACTTTTGTGCTCCACGAGGGGATCTGGTAGGTCAGAACTTGGGCTGATTGACTAAGTGTCCTGTAAATGTGCCTGGCTTTGTCCCAAAGCTCCTAATGCACAGTGACCCTGGCAGGGTCATTCTATACCTCGGCTTACTTGGCAACATTATTCTGGAAGATAAAGGGAGAGGTTGTATTGGGGAAGCAATAAGAAACGGTGTGTCCAGTGGGATATTAGGGAATTCTGGTTTTCTCCTTCCTCAACAGAAGAAGTTCAGGCAGCGTCCCTTACCATTTGCCCTCAGCAAAATTAAATGTGTCACCCACTCCTGCCATTTGTAATCAAAGGAGTACAATGGGCAGAGTTTACAACTCGCTTTCTGGAAACTTTTAAATGTCTAGTAATTTATTTTAAAGTTAATTACTCACTTGCAGGTGTGCAAACTTACATTTCCTAGAAATCTGGAAAGCCAACTAAACCCCTTGATTTTCTGAGGACCAATAGTATAGCTTATTAAGGCAAATGTCAACAAAGCAAAGAGAGCCTGCCCATTGTTTTCCCACTGGCCATAAGTGCAAATAGCACCCCAGTGGGAGTCTGGAGACCTGTTTATTTTTCAGCTGACAAAGGTGAAAGCTATTAAGTGGTGGAGTCCGCTCTGAGCTCCATTGTATCGGACTCTGTTGTGTCCCACACTTGTTCCCTGACCTCTAAACCACACATCAGCCAGTCCTTTGTACCCTGATTAATTACCGAACGAATATTTTTCAAACTTCACAGATATCCTAGAAATGCCAAGATGCTAAAGAGCAAGTCAAAGGGTCCAACCTTCTGCTGATGGGCTGCCTACCTGGTGTGAAGCCATCCCCACCTTGGTGGATCTGAGGACCCTTTTAATAGCTAACATTTATTAAGCACTAAACTATGTGCCAGTGTTCTGAACGCTGTCTGTGAATCAACTCATTTATTATTCACAACTACTCTGAGAAGTAGTTGTCCCATTTTACAGATAAGGACACTGATCCCTAGAAAGGTTAAGTGGCCCAAGGCCTCACCACAAGTGGCTGGGGGATGCCTGAGTATAAACTGTGGCTCCAAACTGTCCCTCTGTGAGACCAAGCCACCATCTCCCTATCTTCTCTCGCTCCTTTTCTGAGGCTGCTGACATTTTTCTTTAAGGTCATACCCCCAAATGATTAGTTTAGAAACGTTTAAATATGTTTTATCATTGCCATCTTCTACTAAATCTGTACTTTTTCCCAAATATTATCGTGTCTTTCCAGTATTTTGATTTTTACTTAAAAAAAAAAAAAAATACCCAGATCGTATACTATAGGATCCCTCTCCTTCCAACCACAGCCTGTGCAATCAAATTTAACCCCAGAGACAACCAGGGCTAACAGCGTGAGGTGTGTATATGTGTACCCCCCGTGTATTTATTGTATTGTATCTAGGCGCCATATGTATGTATGTATGAACTTAAATACATACACAAACACATTTACCCTTTTTAACATAAAGGGATTATACCCAAGATATAGTTCTGCAACTTGCTATTATCAATAAACAATAGATCTTGAAGCTCTTTCAATGCCTATGCATATAGATATGTCATTCTTCTAAGAGATGCAAATAGTCAAATGTCACCTTGACCAAGGGTATCCCTGGCCGTCCTATACAAAATAGCACCCCACTCACTTCTGTCATTCTCGAGCCTGACTTTGCTTTATTTTCTTCTCAGCTTTTATCATCCCAAGACGCGTATTTATTTGTTTACTGTCTCCCTCCACTAAAAGGTAACCTTTATGAGACAGGGCTTCCTTTTTTTACTGGTGTATTCCCAGCCCATAGAGCAGTGCTAGCACCTCTGAGGTGCTCAAAACATATGTTTTTTCAGTGAACACTGTTGAGATTACCCTTCAGAAAGACTTTATCGATTTACATAATCACAATAGTGTATGCGTGCCCACTGACCCACACCCTCACTAACATTGCATATTAAAGGACATTTAAATTTTTGTTAATCCAAGAGCTCATTTTAATCTACATTCCCTGAGAATTTGTTGTGTAAATTACCTGCTTAAATATGTTTTTTCAATGTTTCTGATGAACCTAGGGGCAGGACAAGAGTAAAGACGCAGATGTAGAGAATGGACTTGAGGACATGGGGAGGGGGAAGGGTAAGCTGGGACAAAGTGAGAGAGTGGCATGGACATATATACACTACCAAATGTAAGACAGCTAGTGGGAAGCAGCCACATAGCACAGGGAGATCAGCTCGGTGCTCTGTGACCACCTAGAGGGGGTGGGATAGGGAAGGTGGGAGGGAGATGCAAGAGGGAGGGGATATGGGGATATATGTATACGTACAGCTGATTCACTTTGTTATAAAGCAGAAACTAACACACCATTGTAAGGCAATTATACTCCAATAAAGATGCTAAAAAAAATAATAAATAAATACATTTTTTCTCTTTGGCAGTTGGATTTGATTTCTTCTTACCTACTTGCAGGAGCTCTTTATACCTGCTGGGCACCAATTCTTCATATTTTATGAGCTGAAAATATTTTGTCCTATTCTGGCACTTGTGTGCCACTGGTTAGGCATGGAAGCTTTGACTGGCTCCTCAGGGAGTCCCGCTACTGGGTGGAGACCAGAAGTCCTGTAGACTAAACATCATCGTGAACTGGCTTGTTCCAGATGACCTGGGCTTTCCAGAACCATTCAGTCAGCAGCTACCATTCACTGAACCCTACTCTGAATAAAAAAGATTCCCAAGATTGTGCCTCCTACAAAGCCTTGTCAGAGAGCAGTGTTGAATCAGCTGCTGTCAGGCGCTCATCAGGTCAAGCTAAAACATTTAAGGAATATTGCTGGAGGACACGCTGCCCATCTAGGCCTTTGTATATTCTATCCAGCCTAATTATCAGAGAGCTGAATTCTTGGCCTCTGCTCTCTTGGAGTCACACTAGCTGACCTCCACTTATCCAGCTAGCTGGTTAACAGATGTTCCTCATTCCCTCTGAAAATGCACCGAGGAAAGCCCAGGGCCAGCTGAATGCTAGCAGCTAGCAAATCAGAGCGTTTCTGTCTCCCCCGTTATTTGCTTGCCAAGACTCAGTTGTGTTTTTTCTCAAATGTATTTATACTATTTAATTTTGTTACTATAATTTATAATTTGGTTAAATATTATATAAAGTAATCAAAATGTGGGTGAAAAGAGATTAGTTGTTTCTGTGAAAACTTAGTTGATTGCTTTGGGTACTCTCAGTAAATTAGGTGCTAAAAATTGCTGTCATACTATATTTATATGAGACAACTGTAAGAAAAAAAAACAATGGGAAATTTCCAAAAATGTGGAAATTTAGAATCATTCCTCCTTCAGACTGGATAGTAAAGAAAAGGCCCAGACTCTACATCAAAAGACAGCTCAACGACTGCACCTTTAGTTATAATAAAATGAATGTCACATGCATGATTTTTTTTATGATTCTCTGCTTTAATACACTTTTATAGTAGCTGATCCTACCCAAATTGTACTCTGCAGATGGCAGGGGCGGCAGCAGCGGTGGAAGCTTATTATAAATGCAGGACATCAGGCTGGCCCCAGACTTGCTGATTCAGGACCTACATTTTAACGAGTTCCTCAGGTGACTGAGCACGTTGCACTTTGAAAAGCACCAATCCACAGAATGTGTTCCCTGTGATTTTATAAGGGATATTAAAATAAATCTATGTAGTTGAGGAATTTTCTAGATATTACTCAGCCCATGTCAAAATGTCTTTTAAATTTGGTGGTAGGGAAAGTTTCTTCCTCACAGACAGTAGCAATTATAATATCAATCTTACTTTCCTTTTCGTTTTGACCACAAGGAATCTCATAAGCAGAGGTTTTACTCTGCTATGTCATCTGTTCTTGTCTTCTTATTTTAATTGGTACTTCCCCTAGTGTGATAGCTGTTATTTATGCTTTGTTATTTCATTGCTTTATGTTTCTTGAAATTTATTTACTTTAGTGTCTTCCCTAACATTGTTTACAGAGAAAAGTAGGGAGGTTAAGAGATAAACACTCCTCAGTCTAGCACTGTCAGTCTAGTCAGAATTTAATCTGACTCCACCCACATCCCTGACCTCAGCTCCTGCTTCCGCCCACATGGACATCAACCTCTCTCCTTTACTCAAACATCCTTTTGCTTTTTCCCTGAACTCTTGATCTCTCAGAGTTCAGCCCAAATTATATCTCCTTTTTTTAAGGTTTTCCCTGGTCATTCTGGAGCAAAAGTCCTTTCCCCACTAAACTCCAAAAGCACTCTGTTGGTACCACCCCTCCAAATACAAATTCACATTTAGGCAAGTATTGAGTCCAACTGTGCACGTGGCTTGCAAGAGCACTTTGAGGGGAGGGAACATGTGTCATTTGGGTACCTGCTGCACAGTAAATGCTATATTAATGAATGAATAAATAAATGTGTACTGGAATGAATTAAGTACATATGATACGAGTTTCATTTGGTTTAAATTAAAAAAGGTAGCCACCGACCTGGTCAGTAAAATAACACATTATTTTTACATTTTCTGCTTTACTCATCATTTGAAGAAAGTCATAACCCAGAATTTGGTTGGGGGTCTGAAAATTTTACTCAAAACATGTGAGACGACATGCATGATGTGAACTTTAAGTCAAGACAATGGGATGTTAGGATGTGTGGTAGGGTGGGTCAGATGTCCATGTACAATTTGGACGGGTGATAGAAAATATTTCCATCTTTACACAAACAACACTGCTCACCTGGGGCTTCTGGAACGACTTCTAAAGACTCACAGGCCTTTAGCCTTTTAAGCCCAAAAGCTCCCCACTGACTCTCTCACAAGGATCTGCAGGGGAACATGGTAACATTGACTTTGGTGGCTGAGAGACAGTGCAACACAGCAGCAGACAGACAGCCTGGCACACAGCCAGCCAAGAAAATGGAACATCTGTGTGTGAGCAAAATACCACTGACCTTGAGCTAAGGGAATGAACCTCTGGCAGGGAACATTAAAAGGCTCAGACTCCCTAAGCAGAGAACGCACTTCACTCCCGTGCAAGTGCAGGGGAATGGCTCATGCCACATTCACTCGCCTGGCACACAGTAATAAATCAACGAAGCCAATTTTGTAATTAGGAGACACAGAGGGCAATGAAGTTTATCAATTCTCTCACCTTCCATTGAGGTCAGTCCTGTCTGACAGAAATGTAAGGCAAGCTATGAAGGTAATTTTAAATTCTCATAAAAAGGTTTAAAAGAAATAAGTGAAATTAATTTTAATAATATGCTAAGAATAGTAATAATAAGCTATGTTTAACCCAATGTACATGAACTGTTAGCATTCCAATATGTAATCAATATTTTAAAAATTATTAATGAGACACATTACATCCACTTCACATACTAGGTCTGTGAAATACACCATCTCATTTTGGACTAGCCACATTTGAAGTGCACAGTAGGCACCTGTGGCTAGTGGGTACGATATTGGACAGTGCAGACTTTAGATACTGAAAACACAAAAGTGGTAAAGTAAGCACCCATAAATAATGGGAAAGGTCCTGGCTGTAGACCAAGGCACCAAGCTACATTTCTACTCCTTGGCTTACTAGCTAGCTCTTGGCACAGAGGCCATGTAACCTCTCCGAGCCTCTCCACATTAGGGAAATGTTGGTAAGTAATCTCTACCTTCAAGTTGTAGGGATGAATGTATGAAGAGTCCCCAGCAGGATATGGGCCCCATAGGACACTCAGTAAGAGACAATGGATATGATGTATATCCAGGGAAAAGGACTCCAGTGCTAGCTGTGAGAAATCCCTCTGAAGGGTGTTAAATCCTTGTGATTTTCCTGGTTTAAAATCACAGTAATAGAAGAGAAAGAGGACAGTTTCATTCTATTTTTTTCTAATTTTACAGTACGTTATTCCAATAGATTGTATTCCTTTTATGAAAATACACAGATTGGAGAAAACCACATGTTTTGTTATCATCTTTAAATCAAGGAGTCAAAACATTTTGAATGTGCAACAAATCAATATTTAGAGAAGTTAGAAGATAAATACCTTTCACCAAGGAATGTTTCACCTCATACCACCACTCACACAAAATGATTTCATGATCAAGAACCTTAAAAGAAAGTGGCTAGTGTCAAACAGCTAAGTAGATACCTGAAAATGTTTTCAGACTTCTGTAGTGACCTGGGGCCCAGGTCACTATAGAATTTAACATCTCATGTGCTTAAGTGCCCCTTTCTCTTCTGTCACCAGTGAGTGTAGCTGGGGTCTTGGGAACCCAGTCTACATTTTTGCTGTATTAAAAAGTATTGATCATATTGGAAAATATCTCAGAAGAAAAGGAAATGAGATTAGGCATTCAGCAAGTAGGAAGTTGTTCTAGAAGCAGACTTGCTTTATGTAGATTTTAATGGAAAAAAAAAAAAAAAGACTGTCAAGAGACAAATTGTGAAGAGACAATTTCCTGGCCTTAAGCAAAAGGAGAATAGGATCAGTTAGGTAGGTGGAAGCCGGGCTTGGGAGATACAGGAATTCACAGTCTTTCAGAAAAATCTAAGGTCAAAATAATTACTAGAGAGACTAGGAAAGAAAATACATTATGATATAAAGACACAGGGTGCAGGGGGCAATGTCTCAAATCACTGTGCAGGAGGAAAAGGGATTGGTTTTTGATGGACAAGCAGAGCAGCAAGGTAAGAGTATGAAACTAGAAGGGAGATACCAGAGTGACTTCCTGGAGTGCAAGCATAATTAGAAGACAAGAATAATTTCTCCTTTCAGAACAGAACTACAACTTCAGAGATGCACCAGTAAGAAGCTGGGTCGAAGTCACTGCAGCCCTTAGAGAGGTCAGATGTGAACTGTGGCAAACTGCTTCCATGTGGAAGGAGAAAGAAGGGCTGGGGCACTCTGGAGGCTGAGGGGACAGAAAGATATCCTGTGTAGTAGAAAGCAGAGAGCAATCTCACTTACGAAAATATTCAGGACAGGATTCTTTTTAGGTTGACATTGTTAACTGTAATTATTAAACATCTTTTACATTCCCCCCCCCCCCGCCTCCAACTTTCCACCCTTTACCTTTTCTTTTTTCCTTTATGGTTGCCATTGACAACAATTTAGGAAGAACCAGCTGTTGCCTCCTAAGAGTGAGGAAACTCTACAGAACCAACCTATCAAGTGGCTATATTAGAAGGTACTGCTGGTGGGGAAAAGAGACATTTGGGGAAAATGTTTTTTATTTAGCAAATTTGAAAATAGTACTTCTATAAGAATGATTATTTCCCACATGTTTTTTTTTCTTTAGAAAGTTTTCAACTGACACAAATTTTCCAGAAGACTTGTAAAAGTTGTTAGCCAGGTTCGGAACAAGTTTCACCACATGGCTTCTTGAGGTCAAAAGCAGTAATGTGTGACTCTTACAAAGGAACTCCTCTTTCCTCATGTTGTTTGGCCACAGTTTTGTGCCTCTACAGCCTCACAGGATAAAGCCAAGATAAACTCTCCACATACTCTCACTCTGCCGTGGTTTACAATCTACACTTACTACACTGTCAAGCATTTCAAAATTGCTCTGGGTCTTGTTGGCAAGTTATTATCTACCAGGAAATCTGGAATTAGTAGAGGAAGGCACCACCTAAAGCAGTGGCTTTTAAACCTTTTTCTTACCTCAACCCACAGTACAAAATAATTTTTATATCGTGACCCTGCACACACATACATAAAATACACAAAAATATACATAAACTGAATCAAGAGAATCATGAAACAATACTTTATTACCCTAGATGCACTCTGAAATTTCAATTCCAGCTCTATTTCACCCAAAAATAAATAAAACAAACTTGTTGCTGCCCACTATAATTAATCACTGTCCATTAATGGGTCCTAACCCTGTTTGAAAAACACTAACCTAAAGGCTTTCCACAATCTGGCCCCATCTCCCTATCTTGTATGAGTTCCCATTTCTCCTAACACAGATTTTACAGTAATATAACAGCTTTCTTTTATTGTGTACCTATAATGTGACTATGTGTATAATATCTCCATTACTAACAACGCTGTGACAAGAGTATTGATTTCCTCCCAATAGACAGATGAAGAAACTGAGCCTCAGAGAAGTTGATCAAGCAAGTAAGCGACTGAGCTAGAACTTGAACTAAATGGGTATAACCCTGGAGCCCCTTCTTTTTCCACTGGAACACATTGGCCTCCATGTGGGCATGACTCCTTATTGCCCCTCCACCCACTCTGCCTGGAGCCCACCCATGTTCATGCTGTTCCCCTAACTGGAAAGCCCTTCCAGCCTCTGCTTCTAGCAATTCACACATGCCTACTGGTATTTCTGGACCCAGCTCAAACCATGCCTTTTCCAAGAAACTACCCAGATGATGTTGGCCCTTGTTCTCCTTCCTTCTCACTCTAGGAGGCAGGAAATCTCAGAGGTCAGAGCTGAAGCACAGGAACCAGACTGCCAGTTTTGATTGTTAGTTCAGCCATATACAGTCTGGTGATGGTGTTAAACTTCTGTGTCTCCATTTCCTCTTCTGAAAATGGAGATAATAATTGCTCCTACTCCGGAGGATTGTTGCCAGGATAAAAAAGTTAATAAACATAGAGGAATTCGTACAGAAGCTGGTACATAGTAGGTGATTAATAAATGTTAGTATTCAGTTGTACCACAATGAAACTTCATCAGATCCAGTCCTATCCCTTAATGTTACCCAATATGTATGTAGCTAATTTCTTTGACTAGAATGTAAACTCTTCTTGGGCGGGACTGTATCACACTTATATTTATAGAAGCACCCCAGGGTTACACAGTACCAGGCATGCCATATGCAGTTAACAAATATCAGATTTAGGAATTACAAAACTGGCAATACCAGATGAAGAACTTTTTTTTTTTAGCAAAAGAACAGCTGAGGAGGACCTGCTAGTCTTCACTTTTCTGAAGGTAAATATTAGTTACCATTGGAGATAATTTTGTTTTGGGAAATTCCTCAGGATGGTTTTTGAGTCCCACACATACAAGTGCTCTGAGGACATCTGTGGTGCAGATGCTACTCTGTTCTCTGTTTAGTGACTAAGCAGATATAAATTTCATAGATTATGTACTGAGACTGATGTTATTTTAGTTCTTGAGCTTTTATTTACCCTTAAGTTTACTTCGTCTCTTCAAATTTAATGCTGTCATTCTAAATATGATTCTGTCTCTCTCACTTCCCTTTCTTCCCTCCTTCACCAGGACAGTCTAAGTTCCTAAGCCCAACCAAAGCAAGGATGGAGTGAGAAATAGGCCAATAAAGTCTGCAGATTTTTTTCCAGCTCTGGGCATTTAACGAGGCTGTGAACATGGCTCTCAGAGGTTGGTCTGTTATATGCACTGCTGCAGAAAATAGGACATTTTAAACTCACTCGATATAGCCACTTTCTTTGTCCCTGGTTTTCTTTTTAAGCTCACCCAGTTTTATTCATTCTGCAAAAACCTCTGCCCCCCACAATAAGTACCTTGCAGTAAAGAAGAGACAGCTGGAGCAAAGGCAAAGACCTCCAGCCTGGTTGACTTTTGCTACCAGTTATAACGAAAACACAGGTTTTTCTCTTGAACACAGAACACAAAACAGCAAACACACACCAAAAAAAAGGCACAAAGAGAAATCTCACGGGAAATTCATCTGGAAGATCTAAGGAAAATCACATATTTTACTGTATTTGTTACCTTTTCCAGGAATTGAAAGTGTGAGAGCCCTTAGACATCTGCCTTCAGGGAAAACGTTTCTGTTCCACTAGAAATGCCCTTACGGATTTTGATGGCACCCAAACACTGGTCTCCCTTCTAGAACTTCACCTGCTAAACGCTGATCCTCAGGACGTGGTTCTGCACTCTTGCTCCCACATTTGCTCGTCTTGTTCAAGGAAGATTGGTGGGTGAAAAGGAAATAGAGAGAAATGACAGCTCCCTGGAAGCAGCATTTTTTTTTCTAGAAAGTGACTTGAATAGGCTTCAGCTGAGGGACAAATCCTTCCCAAACTCTACCTGCTCTATTGAGGGTTCGTACAAAGTTCTAGAAGAGCCTGGACACTCACTGGATGCTCAGAATTCTTGGTGCTACAACCTGTCATTGTATGATTTCACTACAGAATCCCTCAGTGTGTTACATGGCATGTGCTTATGTTGGCACAAATAGAAATGTATAAATCAGTGTACAGTCAGCCAGGTCTGAGGATTTTACAGCCTCTTTTGGAATACTGGTAGCACACTAACATTGCAAAATCAGATTCTTGGCTTCAGCCCAAAGCAACAGGTGCTGGTGTGGTCAGGGTAGTGCTTTAGGACTCACGTTTATGTGAGTTTGGAGAAACTTCTCTTCAGAACCACATACCCACTTTGGTTTTTGTACTGAGACTTGTTCTCCCAGGCTCCTGGGCACACTTCTGAAGACCACATCTGCTACCCCCAGCCATGAGCTCAAGTGATCAGTCAATATGGCCCGCCGGAGCCCAGGCCTGGCTGCCCATGGAGCTTATGACAAAGACAGACAGTAAGTACTGCAGAGCAGTGTTAGTCACATAAAATAAATAGTTCTGTTAAGAAATCTTAAACAATGAATTTCAATAAATCAATAATTTTTCAATAACAGAATACAGAACCAAAGAAAACAAAACTTCGTTGCAGAGTAAAATCTTTCTGACTCGTACCAACTTCATTTTCACTCCTCTTCCTCACAACCTCCACATAGTTATTTTAAAAGCAATTCCATGGCTTCACCGGTGGTGCAGTGGTTGAGAGTCCGCCTGCCGATGCAGGGGACATGGGTTCGTGCCCCGGTCCGGGAAGATCCCACATGCCGCGGAGCGGCTGGGCCCGTGAGCCATGGCCGCTGAGCCTGCGCGTCCAGAGGCTGTGCTCCGCAACGGGAGAGGCCACAACAGTGAGAGGCCCGCGTACCGCAAAAGAAAAAAAAAAAGCAACTCCATTTCTACTAATAGGTTAACATTATCTTTCTTCTACGCTGCTGAAAGCTATAGCATCAGAAAGGCCTACTAGTCAGTTTTCAGAGTTTCTAAATAATCCACATGCTCCTTCTAGAATAGTATGAGTACTTCCTCCTGAAGTAAAACTTTGTTGAGCAACGTCATACTTCTGAGATTCTTCTTGTCAAATCAGAGCTCTCCCTTTGAACTTCCCTTTCCAGTAATTCTATCCAGGGATGAACTGACATCAGTGTCTGTTCTAAGCCTAAAGAAAGATATCCTTAACCTTTACACAGCAGGGGCTTATTTTCAAAGAATAAGCATCATTTCATATGGAGTCAGAACACATCATGGGAAAAAACCTTCAGGGAGACTACATCGAATCCTTCACGGAAGCTTTGGAGCAGGGGGCTAGCTAGGAGAGAAGAGGCAAGGACCTACTTCAGGGGGTTGACAGAAGATGCGTAGGCACAGACTGTAGGCCTGTGCTGAGGGAGAGTGAGGACGGGGGAGACGTGGGTGTCCTCCCATCTCACTGGGTGCAGTGCGATATATCTGTCCTAGAACTTGGGCCTGAGCAGTTTACTCCCTGAGAGAGTCGCCAAACTGAGATGCGGAGAAGGAAAGAGTGCGAGAGTGCTGAGCCATCCCAAGGGCACAGAGCCTACACTCAACCCAAAGACTGGTCCTCCCCGCAGTGGTGCCACGGCCCAGAGATTCAGGGTCAGCTTCAGTCTGTATAAACAACAGCACGTTGGTGAGAACAAAAAGATCATATGATGTCATTCCCCTGAGTTTAACTCTCCAGTGTCTCCCATTGTTCTAATGATAAATCACCAACTAAGTTCCAGGAGCTTTTAAACCCTGCAGCTTGGGCCTCGACATATCTCGCAGGTCTCCTCTCGGGAGACTCTCCCTCTCCATTCTTTTTTTTTTTTTTTTTTTTTGCTGTACGCGGGCCTCTCACTGTTGTGGCCTCTCCCGTTGCAGAGCACAGGTTCCGGACACGCAGGCTCAGCAGTCATGGCTCATGGGCCCAGCCGCTCCGCGGCATGTGGGATCCTCCCGGACCAGGGCACGAACCCGTGTCCCCTGCATCGGCAGGCGGACTCTCAACCACTGCGCCACCAGGGAAGCCCTCCCTCTCCGTTCTTATGCTGCAGCCACAGTCACCTTCTTGGTGTTGCCACGCTGTTCCTGCTCGTCTCAGAACCGTCTCTGTCTAAAATGCTCTTTCCCCCATTCCTCACCAATTCCGGTATCCTTTAAGTGTCATTTATTTCATGGAAGTCAACCGATCTTCCATCACCCTACACTTTCTCTTTTAGCACTTGACACAGCTTTATTAAACCACAATTTGTTTAATGGCTGTCTTTTGACTTAGACTGGAAGATCAGTGAAAATAGGAACCATATCTGCCATTAATTCTCAGCATCTAACACTCATAGCGGGTGCTTGGTAAACGTTTGCTGACTGAATGCTTTAGAATAAATGACGTTGTGCAGGAGAACATGGGAGAGACTTCAGTTAATAACATGTTCTTTTTCCGGAATTCTGAGCCCCCCGCCCAGATTAATGCTTCCTAAGTACCCATTCAGTTATACACAGAGATTTTATAAATTATAAACAAAATAGATCTTTTAAGAACTTATAGAATAATTTTAGTCTATCTTCAAAGCTAAAATATGCCATTTCTATTAATAACTGTGGGAGGAAAGAGGAAAATACGCAGAACGATTAAGATACTGTAGCACAATTCATGTGCTATGCCTTTTCACCATTTGATTTAATGGATTAATTTTAATTCAGTGAATTTTAAAATTTAGAATTCCAATTATGCTACTTTCTGTTCTCTGTTATTATAGGCAGTTGTTCTGGCATAAATGGAGCAGAAACAAGTATCTGGGCAAGAATTGATTATTACCAGGTAACAGGACTGGAACAGGTATTAGAGTGATCAGAGATAATTACCAAGTGGGTAAGATTGATCTCAATTCTTTCCTGAAGTGTAGTTGAGTTTGATCTAGTGCTTCTCCAAATTTCATGTGCACACAAATCACTTGGGGATCTAGCTAAACTGCAGATTCTTATTCAGTAAATGTGGAGTGAGGCCCAAGATTCTGCATTTCTAACAAGCTCCTAGGTAATGTCTACACTGTTAGTTCAAAGATCACAGTTTAAGAAGCAAGGAAGGGCCTAGAACAAACTGGACTGGTCAACACAGATTGGCACAGGTCAGAGGGCACATCAGTGCCCTGAAGGAAAGGATTTTCTTCACTTAGAGATAGAGGCCAAAGTGCTAAAGGTAACGTATTTCATTAAGAGGCTGGCGGGACCCAGATCTAAAGGGTGAAAAGTAAACATCAGCCGTCGCCAGCAGGGGGCAGCAGAGTTCAGGGTAAATTGCACAGGACTCCTCCCACCCACCCACCCCACCCCAACAGGCCAAACACCCCTGAGGGTAATTATAATAAAGCTCAGAACAGTACCTGGGTAAGAGGGCAGCTGGAAAAGCAAGACACCAAGAAAATCAGCAGCATGGAGGGAGATGCTCACATAGGCCAGAATAAACTCGCAGGAGGGGACACTTTGCAGCAGTGGAAAGCACACCCGTCATGAGATCTGGAGACCCAAGATCCAGACACGGAAACGGAGCAGTGCCTTTGGGCCAGCTCTCACGCCCCATCAGCCTTGACTTCCTCCGCAGGAAATGAGGAAAAAGTGCAAAGGGTGATCTCGAATGCGCGCAACCTTCACATCCTGTGACCCGGGCTTCTGGTTCTGAGAAAACTGAAAGGATCCCTATCCTTTAGGCAACGGGTTGGGAGTCAGAGGGAGGCAGAGCCCACAGAGAGCCGGCTGCTCACTCTGCTGGGTGAGGCCCAACAGGGCGTGTGGTTGGGAAGTTGTTCGGTCTGCAAGCGGGGGCTCCGTGGCAGCTGTGGGGGGTTTTGTTTTTGTTTTTAATCTGTTAAAGATTACACGCAAACTGGTTAAAATGTAAATAGGCCTGAAAGGCTTATAACTGAAATAAACCTCTCATCCCACTTATCCTCCTCATCCTTTTCCTTGGAAGCAACGTCTTTGAATCCTTTCTGTTTCTTCTTCAATTTGCCTCCATATTTCCAAATAATATGTATAATATAATCCCACTACTTGATCCAGTAGCTACTGGCTTTTTACTCCGGTGGATCAGGAATTAATTCAATCACACCATCTCTTCCCTTCATTATTCTCCAAATACCATTTTTCTTGTTTTTTGTATCATGTCTATATTTGTCACCAGCAAAGACCATTAGCAATTCCTGGGAACTAAAAATAGAATCTGGGTAATAAAACAAAGTCTAACCTTCTTTTCCTTTGCGCTTCCTCTAGTTTCACTTGTTCATTGGGGGCCTCGCAAAGAAGCCTCGCACCCAGCCCTTCAGACCAGAGTTCCTAGTCCAAACAGCCGCAACTGAGACTTCAGCCCTGCGGACTGACGGTGCGCAGAATCCCGGCGCTCCACGCTCAGTTCCAGATGGCGGAAGCGGGCCGTGCGCAGAGACGCTGCACCTGCGAAGTGATCTAAAGCGGCAGCGGGCCGTGCGCAGAGACGTTGCACCTGCGCGGTGATCTGAAGCCTGAGGAGCACGCCCGCCCTAAACCCGGAAGCGCTCCGCGGCCGCCATCCCCCGCCCCACGCTGAGGAGAACCCAGTAAAGCAGCCCCGCCCCCAGCCTTTGGGTAGAGCATGTGCTCTAGAGCCGGAGCTCAGGACCCTCCATTCTCTGATCAAAGAATGAAGTTTTCCTTTGGTTCTGAACCAAACTTGGTCTCGTTCTGTCGGCTCCAATGACACCAGGCAGAAGGACCCTTGTTGGGGCCCCGACTCAAAAGGGTTGGTAACATAGTCACTATTTCTATTATTATGACTATGTAAGTATTATTCAAGGAACATACTATGTTAAGGACAATAATATACTGTGATTATATTTAGCTTCTTATACAACCTTCTTATTCTGAAATAACTGTCTTATTTTTTTAGTTGCTTAGTTTACTTTGACCATCTGACTAAATTTTGCACACACCCCAGCACCTCTATAAAATGTCCCTTCCAAAGACAGTTTTCCACAAAGGAGAATTTGTCAGATTATTCTGTTTCACATTTTGGTGTTGGATCCTGCTTCCTGGATTCCTGTGTTTGGGGTTTTGTTTTGTTTTTTCCTTATTTTAGTGGAGCATATCCTCCAGTAACATCCAATACCCTTATATCAATGCCTCTTTGGTTATTGTGGTTGTCTAAGGTACATTCTCTAGTAGATTCCTCAGGAAGAACTCACGGAACCAATGCTTCCTGAGTTTCGGCATGGTCATGACAGCGGGTCTGAACGCTGTATTTTGTTTGGCTGGATATGAACTCCCTAGCTTACATTTTCCTTCCTTGAGTATCCTAATTATGTTATTCCATTGTTTTCTGGCATAACACATTGCTCTCGAATGGTCTGATAAAAATTGATTTTCTTTACCTAACACATGAATTGTCTTTTAACCTGGATACCCTGAAGATTTTTTCCTTTTACCTCTTTCAAGTCCCATATGTTTACTAGACTATGTATCAAGGTTGGCCGTTTGGGGGTCAGTTTTCCCAAGTTTTCTCTTTTAATCTGAGGCTTGAAATCATCTTTGATTTCAGGAAAGTTTTCTTGAATTATAAACTTTAACATTTGTTGTACTGCAGTTATTTGGTTTTCTTCTTTGAGGATTCCTGCCATATGTATACTGGATCTTCTTTGCTAATCCTTCTATCACTTACTCTCAAATTCTGTTTCTTCAGTTCTACTTGATTTTTAAGTTTTCCTTTTCCCCTCTTCTATTTCTCTAAGGCAATATCCATTGCGTTTATTTTCTTTTGTTTTCTTCTTTGTTTCTTCATTTCTAAAATTCTTTTTCTTTTATTTTTACTTCTTTTGTGAATTCTGTTGTTTTGCATTTAAATGTCCCTTTCTCCAGTATCTCCTGAGTCTTCCTAATTCTGATTTCTGTTGTTCTCTCATAATTTCTATCAATTTCTTTTAGCTTGTTTTGAAATACTAGTTTACAATTGTCATCTGCTTTGTGGGAATATCTTTCTAGAATCTTTCATTGAATGGGGATGTTATTCTACTTCTTATTCTCCTTTTCTGAATAACTGTATTGATTCACTCACAATCCTTTCCTGTTGCTCATTTTTCAGACAGAGGGCTTTTACTATACTTTTAGGAAGGAGGGGTGAGTGCATAGCTTTTCTAGTTGCATAGTACTAGGATTCCCTCTTGCGTTGTTTTTTTTTTTCTTTTTTTCGTTTTTTGTTTTTTGTTGTTGTTTTTTTTTTTTTGCGGTATGCAGGCCTCTCACCGTTGTGGCCTCTCCCGTTGTGGAGCACAGGCTCCGGACGCGCAGGCTCAGCGGCCATGGCCCACGGGCCCAGCCGCTCCGCAGCATGTGGGATCCTCCCGGACCGGGGCACGAACCTGCATCCCCTGCATCGGCAGGTGGACTCTCAATCACTGCGCCACCAGGGAAGCCCTATTTTTGAAGAGATAAATATTTACATGGCCTTGAGCTTTCTGAGACGTGCCTTCTGTTACCCTCTCCCCTCTTTATCAGAACTTTTCATTCCTTTTCCATCATTATTTCTATTCTCAATTGGATTCTACTTCCAGCAGTTTCTCCTCAGTGCAGATCTTTGCCTGCACTAAGGGAGCTTTTGGTTTTTTGTTTCTAGAGTTGGCAGTACCCAGGTTACCCCCAAGTTCTCTCTCATTAACTGTAGTCTCCAGCTCTAGTCACAGATTTAACTCAGATTTGGGTATGGAAACTAAACACTGGTTTTTTGACCACATCTCACTGTAAGCCAGAAAGTGTGTGCTGGTTCCACACTGCTTGTACTACATTCCACTCCCAGGGTTTGCTGAGTACGTGTCACTTTCAGAGGCAAAGTCTGAAAGGATTTGGGGAAAGTGACCATAGCATAATTTATGAAACTCCTTCAATCCCTCTCCATATAAGAACTGACAGAGCAACTAATAACCTTGAGTTTTTGATTTTCCAGTATTATTTTTTAAATTGGCTACTTACTGGATCCATGATTTTGGGTTTTCTCTCCTAGTTGTTCTGTCCGAGACCTGAGTTTGAGGTGAGCCTGTGATCTCGGGCTTACACAATCCACTCTTTCATCGTTTGTAAATAGGATCAAGAATAATACCAGAGTTATCAGAATAAGATGAGATGATGTGGAAGTTGAAACTTATGAAATTGCCTATGATTTAACCTGACATGTAAAAAAATTATAAACTGTAAAATGATATGCCATCATTAGTTATTTCAAAATAGATTTATGTAATATGTGAAAACCTATAACTTTATGTTTAACCACATTGTTAGCGCCTAATATGCTTTTTTTTTCTTTTCTTTTTCTTTTTTTTTCTGTCTCTTCCCAACGGAATATTGCTTCATAAAGAGGAAAGATTTTTATCTGGTTTCTTCGGTGCCATATCTTCACTACAGAGTCCGGTGCCTGGCACATCATAGGCACTCCGTAAATACTTGATGAATGAAGGAATGAATTGTGCTAAATTTGCCTTAAAGCATATTGTGAAGGATAAAACAAATGGGCAAAAAAATAAATTATTATTAGGCCGTTGTCAAATTGGGCCTGTGTAACATGCTCTGACAAACTTTTCCTTCCGCATCTCCGTTTGCTTTGCATTCTTGCCAAAAAATGACATTGGTCCCTGCTGTGGAGCAGGGACGAGGCAACACCCAGGGCAGCGCCAGAAAGGGCTACTGCTCCCAGCCTCCATCCTCCCGTCCAAAATACAAAAAGCCTGAAACAATGTGGAGAATAGCTGGGCTGAGAACAAGGGACAGCTCTGTCCCTCTCTCGCTGGCGTTTATGCAAGGAAGGCTGGCAGTCTGTTTTTAAGTAAATAGACTTGCTTTAATGGAGCAATCTGTCAAAATAAGCCGGGCTGCTTAGAGGGGGCCGAAAAGGTGCAGCACCGCTTCCGTCTCCCATGGGAGCTATTTATTTGAGGAGGATGACAAATGAGAGGGAGGCAGAAGCCTGCGGTAATGACACTCAAAGCAAGAAAAATAATAGCGTGTGGCTTAGAATGGGCTCATCTTCACTCGATGTATAGATGGGTTTTGTGTGTTTAAAGAGCCAGCCCTTTCCATTTGCATCTCAAACACACCCTCCGTGGAGCAGACAACGCAGAGGCATTACCGGGGAGCTAGCTTCTGGTTCGAGGGTTTTGTGAGAACAGGGGAGGTAACAAAGAACAGATTAATGAGCAAAAGTTTAGTCTCTACAGGTTTTCTGCCTCTTTACTAATGGAGGGGTGACAAAACCACTAATTTGCTTCATCGCCACACAGTACTTAATAAATAACGTTTACATCGTGAGATATATGGGGTTGGACACGGTGCAGAGGGGCGTGGAGGGAAGAAATTGCCAAATACTCGCATGAAGACTCATATTTTGGACTTTACTCATAATATTCGCTGCTTGTGAAATGACACAATGAAAGGGCCAGGTGTAGTTTAACCCTTTTAGTTTGTGCCAGAACCTTGAATTCTTTGGAAAGAAGAAAAGGATTTATTGTGAACTGCAAACGCTTTAATCAAGTGGCTTTCTTCACATACCATGAAAGCATTTTGAAACATTCAAGTAAAAAAAAAAAATCCCTATTTTCTGAAAATATAACCTCTTAAACACCAAGGACGGGGCCAGACCAAGTCCCATCAAGTAACAAGGCACAATAAGAAGCTTAAAATAGGTAAGGATTAAGTTACATTTGTATGAATAAGCTCATTTTTGTTGTTCTGGTCTCAATCCTTAAATGATCCTATCTCGTGCATGGAAGGTGTCTCCTCATTAAATGATACATTAATATTCTCAGTGTGGGTCCCAGTGAGACCCAAAATGTCCCCAGGGCTCACCAACCTTTGGAAATAACTACATCAATAGCAATCATTCCGAGTTTCCTTGCCCATTGTCCCCACCTGGAGGGCCCTCCCCTCACCCCAGCCAGGTGCTCCTGAGATGCCTCGGACGTGTCTCACGTGCAGATGAGAAGTCTGCACCTGCTCCCTCCACGTGAGCACAGGTGCTGCCCCACTACTGGCACGTTCTGAGGGGAAGCCATTCCCAAATGCCGTTCTTGTCCCAGGGCTATCCCCAGTCTCCCAGATCTGCAAGACACACCAGCTGCCGAAAGATGCACATGCCCTTCGGGCCTCTCAGAGCCACTCATGCCAGCTCCATGTCCCACTTCGTTTCTTGGGCCTTGAAACAGACTGACTTGTGCCCCACATGTCACAAAATCTTTCATGAAAACACCTTCATCACTTCTACCTTCTGCCTCTCTCTCCACCTGTCTCAGATATAGACCAAGGCCCTGGAAATGGAATAAATACCCCTCCTCCATCACCCAAAGGAGCACAGGTGTCCTCCTTCCAAGAAATATTAACATCCCCTATGCAAATTAACTCCTTCAGGGCCTTCCCTCCCATTTGACAAACGTGCCAAGATACACTTGAACCTTAACAGGAGAGTGTCTAATCCTGCCTGTCTCTCACACTCAGGCACCAGGTTCTATAAATGAATTTTTCCTTTGTAAAACTTCACACTGACCTTCCTTTCCTTCTCATCTGCCACCATCTTCATTCAAGCTTCTTATTTCTTTACCCCCGGCTGACCTCAGAAGTTCACTAATCGGAATCACTGCTAATTCATCCTAAAAGCCGCTTCCAAAACAAAAATCCTTAGACTCTGTCTTGAGAACATAAACTTCTTGCTGTAGTTTCTGACTTTCCATTGGCCGTATGAATCAGGTCTGTTACAGAAAGAGTGCTAGCCTTGGAATCAGTTACCATGGGTTCAAATCTTAGCTCTACGCTTGAATAACTTTTGTAACTTTAATTGCTTAAACCCTAAATGTCATCATCTATAAAATGTGATATTAATATCTGCTTCATAGGGTTATTGTAAGGAAAAATTAAATAATGAATGTAAAGTGTTTTTTTAATGTGAAAATACAAATGTGAAGAACAATGTTATGAAAATTCAAGCACTTCCCCTTGGAACTAAAGTCCTCCATAAGCTGGCCACCACCCACTTTTTCAATATTTTCTCCAATTAATCCCATTTCCAGCCCTCCTTCCAGGACTTATCAATTTGTTTCTTGCCCTTCAAACATGGGTTTCACTTCCAAATAATGCTACTTGTTATAACAGATAAACCAAATGTCAGTGGCTTAATACAAGAGAAGTTTATTGCTTGCTCACTTAAAATCCAAAACAGGTATTCCTACTTGGCAGGTGGTTCCCCTCCAAGTGATGATTCTGGGATTCAGGATCCTTCAATCTTGTGGCCCTACCATCCTTAACATGTGGTTTCCAGGGCCACTCCAAAAGGAGAGAGACCAGGGAGACTCACACAGGGAGCTTATTATGGGTCAGGCCCAGAGGAGGCACAAAGCAGAGCTGAGTCACATAACAGCATCTAATATAATCACATAGGGTGTCCAGAAAGAGAAGGACACAGGTTTGGTGAACAGCTGGCTACTCTGTGCTACCACCACAGACATATGTATTTCCCAGACTGTATTCCCCAGATACATCCTTCAAAAACCAGCTCAGGCCTCGCTTAATTCATGAAGTCCTTTTGGAGCAATCTGGCTGATGATCTTATCCTCTGAACTCAAACTCCCAGCATACATTGATTATACCAGCCTTTGACTCATTTGCCTCTTTTTTGTTAAATCACATAAACTTATATCAAGTCTCTTTCTTCTTAAACTTGGAGACATTTAAATCTGATAGCGCCCTCCTTGGTGAAACATTTCCTACATCCATTGACATCCATCATTTCAGACCTTCTCCTACCTCCTGTGAGCTCTAGTCATGGTTCAGGGCTTTTTTCCACTGAATAATTGTGAGAGTCCCCCAAAGAATGATTCTTCTGGTGAAAGTGGCTGGGAGGCTGCAGTCAGGCCCCAAACCTCAACCTCAAATCCAGAAGGCATTGGCTGGGGAAAAAGCTGACTTCGGCTCAGAGATCTTCCAAAGTTTCTAAAGCCTCTTCAGCTGGTAAGTAGAGTTTTTCGATGTTAACAATTCAGACAAAAAACATGACAGAGTAGAATTCATACTTGGTTTTAGCCAAGAATCCATGGTTAGAATTGGGTTGTACTGGCTATAGAGATGTAGTAAAATTAGGAGTTAAGTATTTAAGTGACATTGGGAATAGTAGAAGATGAAAAAATGTCTCTGTTCACTTTTTATACTGTTCATTAGGCAGACATAGTCAGGCATGTAATCCATTTTCTCCCTCGAGACGGCAACATGTGTTCTGTTCACTCCTGTCTGTTCTTCATTGCTTTGGGGAACAAATAAGACTCTATGAGGTGAAAATATAGGTATAATTTGGAGATGGAAGAAAATTAAGATGCTGGATTCAACAGTAATTGCTTACAGACATTTAAAATATGAAAAACAATTTACCAGGATTCCAAAAACCCATTGCAATTATAAGATAACTTTCAATTCCCTCTCCTCTCCTCCTCAGATGCCTGGCTCTCACAGGACAGTTTGGACATCACTAGATTCTGAAAGCTCTAGAGAAGCCCAAAAGGTAGAGAGCGATCACTGCTCTCCAACCGCTTCAGCAGCACAGTGTGAAGCCTGCATGCTCTGGGCAGAGAAGCTGGCTCAGTCCATCGTTTTGAACAGACAAACCTCGCTTCTCATTCCGCTGTTGACGGCAGGGAACGGTGTAAAGACTCCTTCACATTTATTCACGCAGCTCCTCTCCTGCTCCGTTGATGTTCCTAAGCAGATGTACAAGTGCCCGATGACAATTAACTGATGATTCATCCTTCAGGACGCCTGCTAAGGCAGGCTGCCTGGCTGTGAGTGAAAACATACGTTTGCAGTAGCTAATCTTTCCCTTTGGTCGAGGACCAAGTCAGCCAAGGCATGGCTTTGAAGTTATTTCTGTCTCAGTGGATTAGAGGTATCAAAAGAAGCAGCTCCACAAACCTTTAACAAATATTTACAGTTCTGCACTAAACAACCTCCACCGTACCTTAACCTTTACTGTCTTGTGAAATGCTTGCCAACTTCCCTGCCAAACACATACACTTGACAGAGTAGGAGAGAGGGCAGCAGCTCAAAGAAAATGAAGTGCAAAACGGTAAGGGATCCACTGTCTTTGCTGTGGAGGAGAACGAGGCCCTTTTGTGCTGACCTACCTGCAGAGAGGGACTCCCTTCCCCTGTCCCCTCCCCCATGAGGGGTACTCCTCCACCCCTGGTAGCTCACCTTCTCAACCAGGGTGTTGAAGAAGAGACACGTTCTGTATTCAGCTCACCGAAGTCGTGGGACTGCCCTGAACCCAAAGTTTCCAAATGTGCCAAAGGATGGCTGTAGCCAGTGCAGGAAGGACACAAAACAATAGGTTAAACCCCAAAGGAGGCTGGTTATGAGGCTGTTGGTGTTTTGGTCATTTAGAGGACTGCCACACTTCGCATAGTTTATAGTAAGCCTCCCTCCTCGGAGGATTTTCAATGAAACTGCTCATCATAGAATTCTCTAGTTGCTCCTAAAACGCTGTAGGGATTAGTTAAATAGATGACTGATGTGTTTTCTATTTTTAAGACTCCTTACTGTGAGCACAAAAATCTCATAACAAAAAGAGGTGGATAATTATTTTTAAAAAAGGATAAATGAAGGGAGCCGGCAGGCAGGATACCCTGTCGATGGGGTGGAGAAGAGCAGCAGGGCAGCCCCTGCCTCTTCTCTGTCCTGACTTCTCGGGGGGCCACTGCATCTTACCCCTGGAGTCAGGCCCATTATAAGATACATAAAGGAGACTCATAGCAGGGTCCAAATTGGTGAGGTCCCCCAAGGGGCTTCAATCAGCAACAGAGGCCCGTGGCAGAGAATCTACCAAAGGAAGCTTTAGCGGAACAGCAGCTGCCGACATAAGAGCCACTGAGGTTTGTTCATGAATCCCCCTGACATAGTACTCAGGGACCCCCCAGAACTTACTGTGAGACTTTGAGGGGACCTAAATGGAAGCCCACAGCAGTGACGGAGGCAAGGGTCAAAAGTATGTGCTATACGGTTAACAGGAGCACCAGCTGTTACCTCTGGCTAGATGCAGATGAACTCAGAGATATAGTGGCTAGGGTCGTGGTTAGGCATTTCATTCATTCGTTCACTCATTCGCTCATTCACTCATTCAACACATGTTTATATTTCAAGACACTGGGTTAAGTGCTTTGCAAAACAAAATTACACATTGGTTTTGCCATCTAAAAGCTTGCACTAATCGCTACTACAAGTACACAAATATCCGTAACACAGGTTAGGAGTGGGTCATTATATAGTCACAGATAAAGTCTGCACTGGCCAGGTGGAAGAAAGTGATGATTTCTGTGTTGGGAGAATTTGGAAAGATTTTGTATAAGAGCTAAGGGTTGAGGTAAAATTAGTGTGTGCAAAGGTGATGCAGAACGTATTCTCAAAGAGAAATAGTCTGAGTGATGGTATTGAGAAGGGCAAGGTTGCACATGCTTAAAAATAAAAGTAGGTCGTTCCATTGTCTGGACAATAGTATACAGGAAAGGAAATAGTGGGAAACATGGTCAGAAAAGTGGGATAGTCAGGAAATGGAGGGCTGAGTGCACCAGGTCAAGGAGTCTGATTTTCTGTATTAAAGTGATGGGAAGTCATTCAAGATTCCTTGGCAGAGGAGAGACTTGATGAGTACTTCTGGAAAATTAATCTTTGTTTAACAGCCAAGAAAACTCTTGTATACAGGGACAGGTTTATGATCGAACTTTACAGTAACTCCTGTTACAATAAGACTCAGTATCATAAACAAGCAAGAAGATCGTTCATCAGTTTTCAATCCTAAACTTATGTTTTCCTACTGCCCAGAACACTGTTACAGGTTACTCACTTTCTGCATGCTCAGGGAGTGAAAACTCGTAAATAATAGCTTATGTCAATCATAATTAGGAAGGTCTGTCTGCTAGAGAGAGGGGCAGGGCAGACACAGTGAATAGCTAATTATTATATAAAAATGACTCTAACCCATGCTTACCAACAAGGGGCACATCCTCCAGGAAGTCTTTCTGGTTGCCCCACAATCTCTCCTCACCTCAGACAGATTTGGGGGGGAGCTTCTTTCATAGTCCAGAATCCCCAGGCATGTATTCTTAATATCTCAAATAACTTACAAAGTCATTAATGCACAACTACATTCCTGAAAATTGGTGAAAACATCTTTTTTTCTACAGGGATATTTTCCTTGTTAATTATGTAAAAATAACAGGAATAGCCCATAGACACTGAGAGTCTTATTTTGAGGCATTAAATATAGCATAAACTCAATATACTTTATTTCACACATTTTAAGAATATGAAATGGGAACAATGGTCATAACTCCATGAAATCTAGCCGACACCTGTTAGTTGGAATCAAAATAATCTCTATTTATAGAAAATGCTTCCATGACTCCTGCAGCAGTTCATGAATATTTGCTTTTAATTTCAGAATTGCTTTACAGTTTCAAAATTTAAAAGACTTAAACATTCAATGTAAAGTTTTCTCTCTTTTCAAAAAGGTAGAAAATACACCTTTATTAGCAAAATTAGAAAAATTATATAAGCAAATTAAAGAAAAATCTTTAGTCCCTTAATCTTACCATTCAAAGATAATGACTATTAGTACAATGTTGTACATATTCCTCTAGATAGCTATGTAAACAGGAGCACATTACCTTGTAGTTGTGTATTGAACAATATATTGTGAGCATCTTTCTCTGGAAAAAAATTCAGCTATGATACACAGTAGTTTTTAATAGAGAAATAACATTTTATTGTATAAATAGACCATAATTCATTTAACCTATATGCTCTTGTAGATTTAGTGTTTTCAATTTTTTCATTTTAAAAGCAGAACTTTTATCAGCATGCTATCTAAATATTTGCTTACATTTCTAATCACTTCTTATGACATGTTTATAGAAGTCTAATTTCTAGATCAAGGGATAGGCATATTTTAAAGGGTTTTGATGAGTATTGACAAATCATACAGAAAAGTTAGACCAATTTAATTTCCCTCCTGCAATGAATGAAAGTGGCCATTTTCTTGAACACTGGATATTATTATATTTTATTATTTGTGTATTTAAATATTTTATAATGCATATTACTCATGTGATTTCTTCCTTTTTGAGTTATGTTCTTTGTCCATTTTAAACTTCGTATGTTTGGGTTTTTTCTTTTTTCGGGGAAAGGGGGCTCATTCTTATGTTAAACAAGTATTTATATATGTTGCAAATATATTTTAATGTTTGTTTTATTATTTTTGTAGTATTTTTCATATAGAGTCATTTAAATTTGTACATGGTCATATCTATCCACCTTTCACTTTCATGATTTCTGGATTGTTGTCAGATACAGGAAATCTAGCACACTCAAGTTTATGTAAATATTTATCAAATTTTTATACTATTCTTATGAATTTATGTTTGATGTTTAAATATCTTTAATCCATTTGGAATTTATGTTGGAACGTGGTGGCAAAGCAGTGGTTTGTCGCTGTGTGTTTTGCAAGTAGCTAGCCAGTTGTCCGAACACTATTTGGTAAAAATTTCATTCCCCCGTTTAATTATATATCAAATTTTTATAGATGAATGGACCAGTTTGAGGACTTTCTATTTTTTCTTTTTCTTTTCAATTTTCTCTATTTTATTTTAGCTTTATAACACCTCGTAATATCTGGTATGGTATGGTGAAGGCCTCATGATTGGTTTGTTTTTTTCAAATAGAAATTGTGCTAGTCTTACCTATTTATCCTTTAACAATTTTCAAGATGTTATGAAAATTTTAAACCATTTTAAAAGGCATATAGAATAATTAAATGAACACTCATGTACCTAACACACATCTTAAGGCTCTTTTGAGTTTACTTATATCCTTACTATGTATGTCAATACATATACTTCTTTAACATTGATAGTGTTCAATATTATGTTTGTGAAGTTTGTGCAACTGATATATGTAGCTCTAGTCTTTCATTTTCATTGTTTCCTAATATTCCATTGTACGAATGGGATGTATCATTTAAATTATTTATGCATTACCTTGTAAATAAAGTTTTATGTGGTTTCTTTTGCTATGAACAATTTTGTCCCTGTCTCCACATATATGTAGGTATTTCTTGACAATATATACTGATAAGTAGAATTGCTGAGTTGCGGCATGTATATTCTTCAATTTATACTCGGTGTTCTTCTGTTGCTGTCCAGAGTGGTTATACATTTACTTTGCTACTAGCAGTGTATAAGAGTTCCCATTGCTCCACAGCCTCACAGATTTTAGTGTTTTCAAGCTTTTAAACTTTCACCAACCTGATCAATTTATTTTTCCAGATGAACTTTAGAACTGTGTTGTTCTATGACAAAGGAGGCAAGAATATACAATGGAATGAGAACCTACTGGGTAGCTCAGGGAACTCTACTCAGTGCTCTGTGGTGACCTAAATGGGAGGGAAATCCAAAAAAGAGGTGATATATGTATATGTATAGCTGATTCACTTTGCTGTACAGCAGAAACTAACACAACATTGTAAAGCAACTATAATCCAATAAAAATTAATTTTAAAAAAAGAAAAAAAAGGGCTTCCCTGGTGGCGCAGTGGTTAAGAGTCCGCCTGCCGATGCAGGGGACATGGGTTCGTGCCCCGGTCCGGGAAGATCCCACATGCCGCGGAGCAGCTGGGCCCGTGAGCCATGGCCGCTGAGCCTGCGCATCCGGAGCCTGTGCTCTGCAACGGGAGAGGCCACAACAGTGAGAGGCCCGCGTAACCCAAAAAAAATATATATATATACAATGGAGAAAAGACAGTCTCTTTAATAAGTGGTGCTGGGAAAACTGGACAGCTACACGTAAAAGAATGAAATTACAACATTCTCTAGCACCATACACAAAAATAAACTGAAAATGGATTAAAGACCTAAATGTAAGACTGGATACTATAAAACTCTTAGAGGAAAACATAGGCAGAACACTCTCTGACATAAATCGCAGTAAGATTTTTTTGACCCACCTCCAAGAGTAATGAAAATAATAACAAAAATAAACAAATGGTACCTAATAAAACATAAGCTTTTGCACAGCAAAGAAACCATCAACAAAATGAAAAGAAAACCCACAGAATGGAAGAAAATATTTGCAAACAAAGTGACTGACAAGGGATTAATCTCCAAAATATACAAACAGCTCATGCAGCTCAATATCAAAAAAACAAACAACCCAATCCAAAAATGGGCAGAAAACCTAAATAGACATTTCTCCAAAGACGACATACAGATGGCCAACAGGCACATGAAAAGATGCTCAACATAGTGAGTTATTAGAGAAATGCAAGTCAAAGCTGCAATAAGTTATCACCTCACACCAGTCAGAAGGGCCATCATCAAAAAATCTACGAACAATATATGCTGGAGAGGATGTGGAGAAAAGGGAACCCACCTACACTGTTGGTGGGAATTTAAACTGGTACAGTCACTATGGAGGTTCCTTAAAAAACTAAAAATAGAGCTACCATATGATCCAGCAATCCCACTCCTGGGCATATATCAGGAGAAAATAATAATTCAAAAGGATACACGTGCCCCACTGTTCATTGCAGCACTATTTACAATAGCCAGAACATGGAAGCAACCTAAATGTCCATCGACAGAGAAATGGATAAAGAAGATGTGGTACATATATACAATGGAATATTACTCAACCATAAAAAAGAATGAAATAATGCCATTTGCAGCGACATGGATGGACCCAGAGATTGTCATACTGAGTGAAGTAAGTCAGACAAAGACAAATAGCATATGATATCGTTTTTATGTGGAATCTTAAAAAATGGTACAAATGAACCTATTTACAAAACAGAAATGGAGTCACAGATGTAGAAAACAAACTTATGATTACCAAGGGGGAGGGGAGAAGGGATAAACTGGGAGACTGGGATTGACATATACACACCATTTTATATATATAAAATAGATAACTAACAAGCAGCTACTGTAAGAAACAGGGAACTCTATTCAGTACTCTGTAATGACCTATATGGGAATAGAATCTAAAAAAGAGTGGATATATGGATATGTATAAATGACTCACTTTGCCGTAGAGCAGAAACTAACACAACATTGTAAATCTACACTTCAATAAAAAATTTAAAAATTAAGTTCTAATAGAATTTGTAACTTCACGTATTTGGAAAAATTAGCACACACACACACATAATATATTATATGAACTCTGCTTACCTCAGAACATGATTTTTCTTTCCAATATTTTCTTTTGCCTCTGTAGTTTTACACTTTTTCATAGTCGTGAACATTGCTTAAGATAATTCATATGCATTGCATATTTTGTTGCTACTGTGAATGAACTTTTTTTCAAAAGTTGATTTTTTAAGCCAAAAATTTACTTTATTCTTTTATTGACTTTGAATATAAGTAGATTAGTGCCCCCCAAAAGATGGAAAATATGTTAAGAACAAATAACTGAGCATATCACAGCATTATCTAAAATGTCAAATAAAAGGTCAGCATTGAAATTAAATTTCAGTACCATTATAAACACTGCTGGTCCCCTCATTTGATCTGCACCACTCTCCAGACGCTTGATTTTTTTAAAAGTCACTTTCAATGACTCCTCCTCCTAACAGGCTGATACAATGAGGTGATCTAGAATTCATCACATGGAAGAGTGGGCAGAGGGTAGGCAATTCCTTTGGGATCCTCCTGCCCAGGACACTTTGCAACACCTTACTAAGTTTCACTAGCAGTTGTAAGGACAGTGCTTAACCATTAGCTTTAACCATATGCTCAAAACTCAATGACAGGGCTTCCCTGGTGGCGCAGTGGTTGAGAGTCCGCCTGCTGATGCAGGGGACACGAGTTCGTGCCCCGGTCCGGGAAGATCCCACATGCCGCGGAGCGCCTGGGCCCGTGAGCCATGGCCGCTGAGCCTGCGCGTCCAGAGCCTGTGCTCCGCGACGGGAGAGGCCACAACAGTGAGAGGCCCGCGTACCGCAAAAAAAAAAAAACAAAAAAACAAAAAAAAACTCAATGACATAAGAGAAGGTAGGCATAAGAATGGGGTCTCCTATCTCAATGCTCCTCCCTTGGTCTCTGAGCATCCATCTCTTCATCAGTAGAAGTTATCAAGTACCTACTATGGACCAAGGGGTGGGTCTGATGCTGTTAAGTTAGGGGGAGAGAATATGAAAAAGATCCCAAGACATGGTTTCTGGCCTCAAAGAGTATATCTAGATGAAAAGAGAACCAATGTGCATGCAGAATTCAGTTCAGTACCCCTAAAGAGTACTCTCATTTTTTTCTATAGTACTCTTAGCTGCATCCAAATATAGAGCTAGACAGACCATAGATAGATAGATAGATAGATAGATAGATAGATAGATAGATAAAGATAGACATATAAAATAGTTGGGGTATTTTAGTTTCTATGTCACCCTGTGAATTGGAACAATGGAAAATATTCTTTTAATATCACAACTGGAAAGATGACCTAATTTAATGCTGCTGCATCTCAACAGTCACAGCCAGGTACAAAGGATATCATTATTCCTCTTGGGGCTCTGAGTATGTCCCTCCTGCCATCACCACCCACTGGCCCCCAGCTGTGGGTTGTCCTGGACTACAGCATTTTTCTCCCCACCTGGGGGAGATATTATGCTGAGCGCCCAGCTCTGTTTAAGCAATCTCTGGTGTGAAACAGTAAACTCACCTACTTCTCAGAACTTTGAAAGGTGTGGAAAAAAAGTCCAGAACCCTGTGTACCTGGGATTAATTTTACCTGTCTTCAAAAAAAAGTAGTTCCTCCCTCTAGTCTCTGCTTTAGAATGACTTGGCGTAACATCTAGTGGGAGAGAGATTATTCTGTTCATTTGTCTTGCATTAGGGTGCACATCATTAAAGACCTAAATACAAGATTAAAAGTAAATTGCAAGCTATTTTGATTCTTCAGAGGGAATTAATAGTATCACATTCCTTAATCTTTTGTAGAGGATTTACAAAGTAGTTTCATAAATATGATCTCTAATTCCCACAACAACCCAGTTGGGTAGGCTAAGCAGGTTAAATACTACCCCCATCAAATCCACAGAGCTTAAGGCTAGAAGAGACTTGAAGACCCTATCCTGAAAACAGGTTCAGAGAAGCTGAGTTGACACAACTAATAGAGATGGGACTAGAAAACCTAGTTCTGACAACCAGATGCATTGCCTTTTTACTACACCATGATGCCTCATCTATCTCAAGTAGAGAAGGATGAAAGTGGTCGCTTGGTCTGTAGATGACTGCAATGGAAGGAAGGAGGGCAAGGTGATCAAGAGTTTCAGTAGTAGAATGTCTCTATGACCACATCACCTGAGATCCCCACTTTCAAGATTATGGGAGTGTGAGGCATAGAACCCCTTAAACCTCCTGTGGTTTGTATTCCAATGTTACAACTGATGCAGAAGTGAAAAGCCCCACTTCAGCTTCTCCAACTCCAAGGGAACATTGCTTTCCAGTCAATTCATCCCACCCGGCTTTCTCAGGGGGTGTCTAGGTCTGGAATTTCAGAATCTCTGAGAAGGAAGGTAATTTCTAAGACTGACTATGATGCACAGGGCCCAAACTTAGTCCAAAATCTTGAAACCCCATTAGAACAAATTCCACCTAGAATGGAATCAAAGTTTACATTCCCCCCACCCCCCCAGAACCAAAGCCATGGAAGAATAACAAAGCCAGAGCAAGAATAACTTTCCAGCCCCTGACCCCTTGAACTAACTCTTGTGTGAGCCCATAGATGTACTGACAAAACTAGACATGCTGGGAAGGAGGTGAGAGACCATTTATTTTATATGGGGACCCCTGTGTCTACCTTCATAGCAATCAGCTGACATGGGAGATGCAAAAGTGAGACAGGTTGCCCAAGGACTGTACGGCAACCTCCTTCCCCTAGTGAGGCGGGGTAGTATGTGGCCTCATAGCTAAGCTCTTTACTTGGCAAGCCACCAGCCATTTGGGACAGACAACTGGATCACCATGCCCCCATGACATCAATACTGTTCAGACACTGGAGCGAGTAAGACAGGAATTTGATCCAAAGATTGGTTTTGGAGAACCATACTCAGACTAGAAGGCTGAGCCCCTGAAAAAGATCTGTCTCGCCAGCTGGCCAAAATAAATACGTGCAAAAATAAAAGAAAAGGGGAGAAAAGCAAAATATGAATAGTTTTTCCAGACATGCAATTCTAAACCTAAGTCCAGATATGCACTTTAGAAAAAAAAAGTGCCCTAGTCTTTTGAACTATTTCATCTCTGGGAACAAATTTATTTTACTTTAAATTTGCTTTGATTTAGAAAACAAACATAGAGTGAGATCAAGGAACTTATATGCATTTATGCAGAAGTCTATTATTATGAATATTAAAGCACATTAATACAAGACTGAAATGCACATCACTACTGATATGAAACATATTAATACATGGCTACCTTCTATATCCTGGCAGTAAACCCTGACTTTTTATTGTGAACACTGAAATCCATGTTCACATTTTAAATTCTATTTTTTGTTTTGAGAGGTCAAATTTCCCCCCAATATTAAGTTTACTTATTTCTACAAATATGCACCAAATGCCTTCTCCATGCTATGCAATTCACTACTGAATTCAGGACTTCTTGTCTTTAATATTGAGGAGAGGAAGGAGAGCAAGAAAGTGAAGTTTCCCACAGGAAAATATACCTTATTAGAGACTTGATTGTTTACATTGCTAATTTTCATGTAACTTAGAGAAGTACATATCAAATTTGGAGATGTTTTAATTCTCCCATTAAGAAGAGATGGGTATCATTTTGTTCTGCTCATAATGACCTCGGTCATATTATATTTTGAAATGGTAGCACACATTTGTTGTTTTCAATCCCACAGTCTCAAGTAAAGACAACATCAGTGAAACAAAATTATTATGAATAATATATTAACTATTATGTGCTACAAGTTTAATGGCAGTAATATAACTAGTAAGTAGACCGTTTAAAAGTAAAGTCTTCAATGGTAAAGAAATAATTCATTCAAATACTATAATAGTATGTAAAATGGAAAAAGATATTTTTATAATTAACTGTTATATTCTCTTGTTCTAATATTCTCAGGCCTGGGAGAGCAGAATGTTTACAACTGGTATTACAATCCATATCCTAAATAGCTTTTTAATGACACTGCTCTTCTTTGGTTAAATTATGTCACATAAAACCTCCCAGAGAAATGAAAAAGAAAAAGAACACAATAATGAACAAGACATATAGAGTTCCCACACTTCTTCAACAGCCTTGCTGATCTGCTCATCCACTACTAAGCATGCTTTCAGAGCAGCCACTCTGACCCTACTAATAAACATCTTTTGAGAATCACAACTGTCATTAAAGGAAAGAGACCTTATTAACCAAGAAAGGTCATATCCCACGTAAGCCTCGCACATTAAATATTGCATAATCTGTTCACAAGGGAGCAGGAAAGATCAATATTTTAAGTACAATAATCTCAAATAAGCTTAAATGAATGTTTTTGTATTTGGATAATAGTGACATACTTTGAACCCTAAATTATGAGTAAACATTTTAATAAAAAGCACCTAAACACTTTCCATTACTTTTGACAATTTATTTAAAATTGTTTTTATGCCTTTGATGCCTGACCCATTTATACCTGAGTTATACTGTAAGTGAAAGTCAAAGAGAAGACACCTTTATTATTATGACAGGTTACTGCTTAATACCAAATTTCTGCATCTATATAGCTAAAAAACTCTTGTTCTGAAAACTCTCTAATCAAAGAAATGTGGACAATAGAAGATGAATAACAACAAAAACATTCAAAAGCAAATCCACTCATGTTGTATTGAGGTTGCATCTATATGCTTCATGTGTTTAATTACACCTTAATATGTACTTACCCACATCAACGATGTGTAGTTTTGTGGTAAATCTCAGATTCATTACTTTTCTTTAATAGTGTCTAGCACAATATGAAGCCCATTTAATAAGAACCTTTGATGATGGTTACAAACCCCACAGCAGAACTCCCAGTTACCACAAGGGTATCTTGTTAAAAAAAAAAAAACCCTTTTAAAACAAACTTATAATCACCAATAATGAAAATTCCAGCACTGACTTGTCACTATTTTTTAAGTACTCTTTTTTCAGTCAGAAGGAAATTCTGTAATCCCGTGCTTCTCAAACTTGAATGCACAGACAAAACACCTATCTATTCTGATTCTTATTCTGATTCTGGGCTGAGGCCCAAGATTCTGTGTTTCTCACATACTCCCAGGTGAGACCGATGCTGTTGGTCCAGGAACCACAGTTTGTGTAGCCAGAGTAGAGGATTATTTCTAGGAAACCAGTAAAAAGCTCAGCACCCTACTAGAGTTTTCCTTGGATTTTATTAAGTTTTACTATAAAGATGCTCATCCCCAACACGACCTACCTTCTTAGCTAAATGAAAGAATGATTGTCACTGCTGTGAAGACAGATACTTCAAATGGAAAATATAAACAGGCTAGCTCTGACTTAAAGGAATTAAATTTATCCCTCTCCCACTGAAACATTCATTCATTAATCAAACATCTGTTGCACATCAAGGAAGTACCCCCCTGTGAAGCAAATCAAAATAAGAAAGGTCACAAACCTCATATTTAAGGAGTTTACTGTATGGTAGGAAAGATGAAACATCTTCCCCCCAAACACAAATAAGTGTATCCCCAGGAGGAAAGGAGTCAGTCAGTGTAGTGTCCTCGAACAGGTGAAAAGCAGGGGCTGGGGAGGGTCTGAAGAGAGAGATGATTCATAGTTGTGTGAATCAAGCCTTCCTGAAGGGAGTGGGAGTCACCATCTGAAGCATGAGTTGGGTTGAAACTGCAGAGATGGAAAGTGAGCAATGGTCCCCACAGAAGTACAGAGAGAAATTTCAGGGCTTTTGGTAACATTTTAATTTCTACAACAAAATGCTTAATATTTAACATTTGAGAGCAACATTAAGTTGGAAACCCACTGGACTAGACCTTCTTTGCTTCAGTATGGATAGGAATCTCTCAGGAGCTTACTGAAATGCAGAGTCCTTGGCTCCTTCCTAGAGAATCTGTTTTACTACAATTGAGATAAGGCCTGAAATATGCATTTTTAATAAGCATTCTAGCCTATTCTGACCCAGGTGGACCACAGACCCCATTTTGAGAAACCGTGAGTTCGAGTATGGTCTCAGGAGAGGAGATGAAAGAAAGAAGAAGGGATGTGAAGAGAGTCAACAAAAACAGTTAGGAAATGAAGAAAAAGGAAAGAAAACAGCTCTGTGTTTATCAGTATGAAAGCAGCCAGTAAGGAAAGGGTTTAATTCTGAATGCTCTGGAAAGAAAATGAGATCCAGAAAGCTGATACCTAAGTAACTCACACATTTCATAAAGTTTGATGGACAGTTCCACCAGGATTTTTCATTAGCCATAAACAATTCCTCTTTTATAACACAGGTCTCCGGGTATGACTCCTCTTGGCATTACAGGTGTAGAGAAATCACTTGAGTTCTCCCCTGCCTGATGCCCAAGAATTCGATAAGCCATTGACATTTTTAAAAGACTGTCATTTATTGCTTGTGGGTCACTGGAGAGCTGAATGGCAGAAATTACTCTTAAAGCCTTGCCCTGTTTAGAGAGTTAGGTCACATTAGCCATGTCCTCTCAGAGGGTCCTTCCTTTATCCCGTAAACTTCCAGGGATAAATCTCAGAGAGTCTTAGTATCCAGAAAATAAAGTTCTGGCTCAGTAGAAACTACAACCCTATAGCATAGTGAGGAAAATTACTAGGTTTTAAGGTTAAATTTTATCCTTTAATCTTCCTCATTTTAAAACAAAATTAAATTGCTTACTTTGGGTCTAGGTTATTCCAAACAGAAGATAAAACGTGGAGTTCCTGAAGTCCTCAAGGAATCGCGTAATTTCTGGGGTGCCAAGAGATTGAGTTTCCAGGGCATAGATCTCCCTGAAACCTGCAGGCTGCTGACAGGCAACTCCTTTGAAGATGATGGGGCCTCAGTACCTGTCCTCCCTCACACAGCTTAAAATCAGAGGAAAGAGCAAAAGCCCTGGAGTCAGATTGTTCAACCCCTTAACTGATGTGTGACTTTAAGCAAATTACCTAATCTCCCTCTGCTTCAGTTTTCTCATCTATACAATGGGCATGTTAATCATAATAACTGTATGGAGTGGTTGCAATAATTAAAGAGCTAATACACGTACAGCATTTAGAAAAGATCTTGACACAGTAAGCACTTACGTGTTTTTATTATTACACATATTTTACCTGGCACAGAATGGATCCAAGTAGATACGAAGATGGAACTTAAAATATTAAATAAAAACACATGTATCATTGAAAGTACTTTGAGAAATGGATTACTCTTCATCAGGTTAGTCAAACATGCATTAAACAAACAAACAAAACTCAAAAAAGAGGAGCTTCAGCCTTTTTTATCTGGCTTTCATAGGTATTTCCATTTCAAAGTATTCCAGAAACACCGTTTCTCAAATTTCTCAGGTTGCCTGGGTTTGTATTATGGCTCCTCCCTGAACTGTGGGACCTCTGTGAGCCACCTAATCTTTCTGGACCCAAGTTTCCCCATCTATAAAATGGGTTCGTGGGCAGCCACTGTGGAGGGAGCCTCAGGAGTTACGTTGCTGTGTTGCTGTGCTCTGGAGGCTGCTTCTGTGTCTCAGGTCCCAGCAACGGAGGAGAGTGAATGCTGACCCCTACTGGTCTGTGGCACATCCCAAAGCATCCAAAAGGGAGAAATGTCTCCAAAGTCTTATGTTTTACTGTTAAGATTCGTGTGAATTTTTAAAGTTCTATTCCATGACATTGCTGTATCTTTTCATGTCTAAATTGCTTTCCAGTTAAATTACTTAAATTTCTCCTTCCTCTCTCCCTCTGACACTCCTCCAGTAAAATTAATATGCATTGGCTACCCACTTATTTCCCTAGTGGTTAAGACATCCCAGGTTCAGAAACCCAAGAGGGAAGTTCTATTCAAAAACCACATTTCGAACTTCCAGGAGAGTGAACATAGGCAGATGCTGCAAGAGTGATGCCCTCAGAGCGAGATGGAAGCTTCCAGCCCTTTCCCTGTGTGCCTTGCCTTGTGCGTCTCTCCCATGTGGTTGTTCCCTGAGTTATATCCGTTGTAAGAAACAGCACACCGTGAATGGTGCTTTTGAGTGCCTTCTGTGATTACCTCTCACAACTTTTCCAGGGACACTTTCTTAAAAGATCCAGCAAGCATCCAGTTTACTGAGATATAACCCCAGATTCATGGAGTTGTTGCAGACCACATACCTCTTATCTCACTAAGACTGGCCGTGTGGCTGACAGGGTCTTGCTGCTCTGGCCGGGTGTCAGGCCTGAGCCTCTGAGGTAGGAGAGCCGAGTTCAGTACATTGGTCCACCAGAGACCTCCTGGTTCCACATAATATCAAACTGCGAAAGCTCTCCCAGAGCTCTCCATCTCAATGCTAAGACCCAGCTCCCCTCAACGACCAGCAAGCTACAGTGCTGGACACCATATGCCAAACAACTAGCAAGACAGGAACAGAACTGCACCCATTAGCAGAGAGGCTGCCTAAAACCATAATAAGGTCACAGACACCCCAGAACACACCACCGGACGCGGTCCTGCCCACAAGAAAGACAAGATCCAGCCTCATCACCAGAACACAGGCACTAGTCCCCTCCACCAGGAAGCCTACACAACCCACTGAACCAAATGAAGCAACTGACAATCTCCAAACTTTACAAGCAGCTCAATATCAAAAAAAAAACAACCCAACAAAAATGGGCAGAAGACCTAAATAGACATTTCTCCAAAGAAGATATACAGATTGCTCAACATCATTAATCATTAAAGAAATGCAAATCAAAACCACAATGAGGTATCACCTCACACCAGTCAGAATGGCCATCATCAAAAAATCTACAAACAATAAATGCTGGAAAGGGTGTGGAGAAAAGGGAACCCTCTTGCACTGTTGGTGGGAATGTGAACTGATACAGCCACTATGGAGAACAGTATGGAGGTCCCTTGAAAAACTAAAAATAGAACTACTATACGACCCAGCAATCCCACTACTGGGCATATACCCTTAGAAAACCATAGTTCAAAAAGAGTCAAGTACCACAATGTTCATTGCAGCTCTATTTACAATAGCCAGGACATGGAAGCAACCTAAGTGTCCATCGACAGATGAATGGATAAAGAAGATGTGGCACATATATACAATGGAATATTACTCAGTCATAAAAAGAAACGAAATTGAGTTATTTGTAGTGAGGTGGATGGACCTAGAGTCTGTCATACAGAGTGAAGTAAGTCAGAAAAAGAAAAATAAATAACGTACACTAACACATATATATGGAATCTAAAAAAAAAAAGTTCTATAGAACCTAGGGGCAGGACGGGAATAAAGACGCAGATGTAGAGAATGGACTTGAGGACATGGGGAGGGGGAAGGGTAAGCTGGGACGAAGTGAGAGAGTGGCATGGACATATATACACTACCAAATGTAAAACAGATAGCTAGTGGGAAGCAGCCACATAGCACAGGGAGATCCGCTCGGTGCTTTGTGACCAACTAGAGGGGTGGGATAGGGAGGGTGGGAGTGAGACGTAAGAGGGAGGAGATATGGGGATATATGTATATGTATAGCTGATTCACTTTGTTATAAAGCAAAGACTAACATACCGTTGTAAAGCAATTATACTCCAATAAAGATGTTAAAAAAAAAATTTCCAAAACCAAACTATACTGAAAAGTTGAGCATATTAAGCTATTTTCTGGATTGCCAAGGACTTTCAAATATTTTTCCCCCATCTTGTCTACTCACCATCAAAGATCCAATATAGTAAACACACAGCATGGAAATTGAAAGCAGGAGATGCAATACTAGAGAAGCCAGCTTTTGGTGGAGATGAGAATACACTGCAGAGCTATTACACAGCTCATACATTATTCAGGGTAAATTACACCCTGAAAAATTGTGTTGAGATGTCTCCCACATTTCAAAGGCATAGAGTGGTACTATAGAATTCGTAAATTTCCTGAATAGGGCTCCAAAACTTTAATAAACTCATTGCTCTCTCATTTTTAGGAAAGAAGACCTCATCACTAGTTTTTGTGTAATAAATCACCTTAACTTAGACACTAAAATTCTTATCCAGGTCTTCAAATTCAAAAGAGAGATTCGTTCCTAGCTTATAAAGCAAACACACCTAAATGGCGGTCTCCCAGCCTGATAAATTCAGATTATTGCGATTTATAACAATTTTTTTAAAAACACTTACTACTGTGTAACAGTCATAATGCCGTAAAATATTAAGCTAAACTCCTAGTTACTTTTCCTTTTTTCAAATGTAAGTCAAGCTAAGTTGATTTATAGGTCTCCTATGGGAAGATTATAGAAAAAAAAGAAATGTTTCATGTAACATAACTAGGGATCTATTCCTTACGTCTTTGAACCACATAAGTAAAAATCATACTTTAAACTGTCAAACAGGGGACTTCCCTGGTGGTGCAGTGGTTAAGAATCCGCCTGCCAATGCAGGGGACACAGGTTCGAGCCCTGGTCTGGGAAGATCCCACATGCCAAGGAGCAACTAAGTCCGTGAGCCACAACTACTGAGCCTGCGCTCTAGAGCCCGCGAGCCACAGCTACTGAGCCCGCGCACCACAACTACTGAAGCCTGCGCGCCTAGAGCCCGCACCCCGCAACAAGTGAAGCCACTGCAATGAGAAGCCCGCGCACCGCAACAAAGAGTAGCCCCGCCGCAACTAGAGAAAGCCCGTGCACTGCAATGAAGTCCCAAAGCAGCCAAAAATAAAGAAATAAATAAAATTTATATTAAAAAAGTGCCAAATAATTTTAAAAATATATGTAACAATAAATGGAATTGTCTAACCTATTAATCAATTGAAGTAAGATTAAGGAGCATTTTTATATTTGAAATGTAAATGATGCTTTTTCCACTTAGAGATTTATTTCTTTTAAGTTATAAAATTTATGGTTATAAAATTACAAGTATCATCAGAATAAACCACTGGTCTCTTAAGATCCCTTTCTCTATTAAAATTTGTGTCATGAAGTTGATACACATGTTGAAGCAAAGTTTTCAGTGGGTTTTTTTTTCTTCTCATCAGAGGCTTTGGAGATGTTTCTACTTTCAGAGAAGAGATCTAAAGTAAAGCAAAATCACCACATGAGTACCTGCAAACTAATATCTTCTCCTTTTGCAAGTAAATTAAAGTTGCAGTGCTGAGAAGATAAACGACCTCAACTCACTCACACAGGTTTGGACAGCAAATTTTATATTTTCCTTGGAAATTTAAGTGACTATGACCTTACCATACATACTGTAGAAAAAGATTTTTTTTAAGACTAAGTTTTTCCAAAGAGATGGTGATGATGCAAACATGGACCTCAAATGCTTTGTGGGCAGGACCTGCCTGAACCAGCTGGACCTCTAAAGAGGGCCTGCAGGCCAGATCTAGTTTGAAGTTCACTGTAGGCACCCAGGGAAGAAGGCAATGTGCATCTTTTATGGTCATAAATATTGCCTCAAATAAGCTATTTAAGAGGGTGAGGGAGATTATTTTATACTTTTCCTATTATAGAGCCAAGACACGTTCAATGATTTAAAAATGGAAAAATCAGAAAATGCAGAAGCGTCAAAACTAAAAAATCAAACTGAGCTTCTCTTAAACCTCCCACACACCCTTTACCAACAAACCCTACACCAGCAATCACATTCTCCACAGGTACTAACTGTTAAAGTTTGGTGTATTAAAATCATTTAAGGCTTTTAAAAAAGATATAATGGGTATATTCTTTATATGTTTAATTTTACAATAAAGTGGAATTATACTATAAATATTGTTCTACATAATGAAAATTAAATTATCACTAAAGGTTTCCGGGCTAGCATAGAATCAGAAAGAACAGAAGTAGCTGGATTACCTTAACGGTTTAGTGGATTAAAACTATGACAATGGTATGACCCATTTATTTTATGGGGATGAACTAACAAGAAGTCAAAAGATCAGAGTGTTCCTATCCACTCTTTGGAACACCAGTTCAGCAGATAGAGCCCAGGAACATGCATATAAATGTTTGCACTCTGACCACTCCCTGCCCCAATTTTAGGTACAGTATACACCATGGCCCCTTGATTACTGCAAGATATCATTTTTTAAAGGGGAACAATTAAAAATTTGTTATAGTCTCTTATTCACTATACTTGATTGGGTTACAGCTTGATTATGTCATGACATCATTCAATTATAAAAAATTACAATGATTAGTCTGAGATGTTAACACATCATGATTTCAGACATTTCACCCTCATCACCTTGACAGCTACCTACTTGTTATTTTTATAGCAGACTGATCTCATTCATTACATCTTGGTTTTTCCTAATTTCATTTTCTAAGGTATTCATCTTATAGTTCTAAGTGTGCCGTGTGTGTGTGTGTGTCTGTGTGTGTGTGTGTGTGTGTAAGTTAGACATTGTGAAAGCTATGTGGATGCTAAGAACCTCTCTACTCACAGGAGATATTAAATAAGAATAGCACTGAGGATGAGTGCTGTCATTGCTTTGACCTTTGAAGAGTCTGTGCCTAGAATCTCACAGGATGCTCACTTTATCAGAGAAATGAATAGTAAAACACATATCTGTAGTGTGTTGGGTCATAATGTCCTGCATTATGAGTGTCCAGACCTGCATTTTATTTAAGTAAATACATCAAATATTTATGAAGCACCAGCTATGTGCCAGGAACTATGACAAGCATTGGTGATACCATGGTGAACAGGATAGACCTAATCCTTGCCCTCGAAGTTTCTAGTCTAGTGCGGAAGACAGTCATTAAACAAGGATATACAGATTTGAAGGGTAATCCAAAAGAGTAGGTAGCAGTGCTGTGGAAGTGTAGAGGGAAAAGACCTAAGCCACCCTCCTAGGGAGAGGAAGATATCTCTTCCTGAGAATAAATTAGCCAGGTAAAGATGGGTGAAGAGAAGACAAGTTGAACATTGGGATCTCATAGTAGATGGTCAAAGTGCCTGTTATTTTTGGAAATCAGTGATTCTCAGGCATTGACAAACAAAACATTTTTATGCCACTGGAGAACCTCTAGGAGTGAGATCTTGTTACAACACGCTAAGAAGGTAGACCGAGACTCTCACAGCTCAAGGATATTGCTTCTAGCTCCAAGCTGCCTGTCCAGGCATAAATCAACTTCTCTTCTTTCTCACTGAGGAGGCATTATATGTTTTTCCCTCCCTCAATGTGATTTCTCTTCCAGCTACACCCATCTAGCAGTGACACTATACAGCACAGTGTTTCCTAAAATGTGATATGAGGAACACTGGTATAAAAAGGTTACTTTAGGTAGAACAAGGACAAACTTATTAATAGTTATGCATTTATTTTTACAAATTCCTTCTCTCTAAATAAATTCAATTAACACTAGCAAGTCAACTTAAAGAAATATATTGAATAAATAAAAATGAAACTACATTTAGATAACATCATTATACTCGAGGTGCTTTAAACCAATTATTTAACCTTTCTGTACCTGATATTTTTCTTCTGTGAAATGAGAATTATAAGACTGTCTCAAGTACAATGGTGAAATGAAAATGTCCTTAAGCCATAGGTTTCTGGTACTTAGTAGATTTTTAGCAAGTGAAATTTTCTTTTTCTTCCCTTTCTTGCTGCCAACATACTGACCTTTCTACTGTCATTCCTATCTGGTCTGTATTATTAAAGATAAAATGTAAAATGCTGCCCATTGACTGTATTTCAAATTAAAAGCTCAAGATAATCTTACTACCATCACGCATTTATCTAAGGCTAGGCTAGATACATAGATACGTAGACATAGACATAAATAAATACACATATATGCCAGTACAAAAGAAGTGTTAAAGACTGGAAATCCCTTTTTTGCACTAATAATCATTAGGCAGACAGAGAGCTTTGATGTCATCACGATAAAGGTTATTTAATAGACTATGAGTTCATCTTGTTTTATTTCTCTTTAGGTGAAAAGGAGCAGAGGCTTTTAAACTAGAATAGAGGTTGACTTTCAGTTCCACCATTTAAAAGCTGTGTGACACTGATCATATAACTGGACCCTTCTGAGCCTCAGTTTCCTCATCTAATGATACCTGCTACCTTACAAGACATGAGTAAAGAAGTAGAGACAACGAACGTGAGGCAGAGAACACTATACCTTGCCTGGTCTGGCTTAGCCTATGTGTGGACCAAGAGAAGGGCCTCAGGTGGAAAGTTGTAGGTTCTTGCAAGAGGTTGGGGGTCAGTACAGACAGAAACTGTGGGTACCCAGGGGATGTGGACCCGGGGTCACCATGTAGCATTTTGGCATGTTAGATATGATTTGCTCCATTACGCTATCATGGCCCTTGGTTTGTATCATTCCTGCCTCTTGTTATAAGTATTTGTATGTAATCAGGAAAAAAATATTAAATTACTAATTGTCTTAGCATGGGTTGTCCCAGAAAGCAGAGCCAGAGGAAAATGTTTCTGGGCAATGACTTTATCAAGAAGTGCAAACCCAAAAAAGCAGGAGCAGTAACAAAAGGAAGCAAAGCAGGGAAGCCAAAAGCCAAAAGCCAAAAAGCCCCAGTACAAGATACATCTCAAAGCTGGCCGCTAGTATGTGTGAACTGATTGCTTAATCTCCAAGGACCATCCTCTGGGAGGCTGTATAAACCAAGTGTCTCAGGACACTCCACCAAGAGATGGATAAGAGCCTATCTACTAGTTCCTTTCTCTCATCATCAAAAGTTCATTTGACAGGGACTTGGGTCCCCTACACATCTGCCAGGCATGTGGCTGGGCACTACCGCAGCAGGTGACACCTCAGCTTTAAAAGAGATGCCCAGCGCTGTAGGTGAGAGATGTGTGGCTGGAGCACAAGATGAGGGTCTGTCTGTGGGTGCATGAGGTTGGCCTGAATCTCATCTGTGGCCGGGCTGAGACTAAAGGTTCTGGAGACGAGTGAGAATGAGAGGATCTGAAGAGGCGTATTAAAGGTGTCTGAATCACCAACTGAAATAACTTACTAGGCACGACACAGTCCTCACATGGACCCACATATCATGCTAAGAAAACTATCCTGAAAGACTGTGACGAATCCCCACAGTGGCTTACGAATAAAAATCAGCTTTGTATTGTGAAAATCTGGTACATCAAACTGAAAACAAAGGAAACTGAGTAGATAGGGGTATTTTTTTCCACAATGCCTCATCTCAGTGAACACAGGTCTCTGAGGAGCTGGAGATGTACTGGAAGAATGAAACGAAGAAGGAAAATAAACTGAGTGAAGCAAATCTAAATGAGTTTACAAGTCAGGAAACCTTGTTATTATCAGTGAGATAAAGGGAAGGGGTTCTCTGGTTCACCAAAGAGATATCCTATTAAGAATTTTTGCCATACGACCCAGCAATCCCACTACTGGGCATATACCCTGAGAAAACCATAGTTCAAAAAGAGTCAAGTACCACAATGTTCATTGCAGCTCTATTTACAATAGCCAGGACATGGAAGCAACCTAAGTGTCCATCGACAGATGAACGGATAAAGAAGATGTGGCACATATATACAATGGAATATTACTCAGCCATAAAAAGAAAGGAAACTGAGTTATTTGTAGTGAGGTGGATGGACCTAGAGTCTGTCATACAGAGTGAAGTAAGTCAGAGAGAAAAACAAATACCGTACGCTAACACATATATATTGAATCTAGAAAAAAAAATGGTTCTGAAGAACCAAGGGGCAGGACAGGAATAAAGACACAGATGTAGAGGATGGACTTGAGGACAGGGGGACAGGGAAGGGTAAGCTGGGACGAAGTGAGAGAGTGGCATGGACATATATACACTACCAAATGTAAAATAGATAGCTAGTGGGAAGCAGCCACATAGCACAGGGAGATCAGCTCGGTGCTTTGTGACCACCTAGAGGGGTGGGATAGGGAGGATGGGAGGGAGACACAAGAGGGAGGACATTTGGGGATATATATATATGTTTAGCTGATTCACTTTGTTATAAAGCAGAAACTAACACACCATTGTAAAGCAATTATACTCCAATAAAGATGTTAAAAAAAAAGAAATTTTAGCTGTTTTAATGTATTTCTACTTGTCAAGTTCTATGATGCACTAATTATAAGTGTATGCAGATTTTTTATATACTTTTATGACATATGCATTAAAGAGGCAGAGGCATGTCAAGGAAAGAGGACGCTCCAAATCTTTATAGGTGCTGTTCTGGAAGGGAGGCAACATGAAAAAGAGGAACGTTGGAAAAACATGAGTAGCGGGAAGAATGAAAAAGAGGAATGCTGGAAAAACATGAGTAGCGGGAAGAATACAGACCTGTGTAGATATTGTTCAAAGGAGGAGAGAGGATATGTGCTTGACTTCAATTTCTTTATAGTCATCAGCTCTCTTTTTTTTTTGATCTGGATACTGTTGATTACATTTAGGTATTGATGAAAATGTCAATGAGACATTTTCTAAAATCACACAGTATTATTTTAAAAGGAATTATTTTACTTTAAAGAAAATATTTTGTGTTAATATGTCCCTTGAGAAACATTCTCATTTAAATTCTACACCTTGTGAAGAAATTGAATTATTGAGTTGTTCCAAATCTGCAGAAAATGATCTGAAAGTTTTATAATTAATATATAACAAAAAGGTGTTGCTAAAATGCATTAAAGAATTATATAAAAGACTAAACATAAAGCACAAAACAATGAAGACAGTGCAAACTTTTTTTTAAAGCAACAAATACTTTTCAATTTATGGAAGAACAGCTGTGTAGACTACTACAGAAGCCATGGTCTATGTAGTCATACCACTGAGGCATGTTCCTGAAGATAAAGTGCTTGGTTATAGTCAGCCACAGCTTCATCAATCAGACCTATTTTACCACGAACTTCTGCTCTAAGATTATATACTAGAGCATCATTAGGTTTCAAAGACAGAGCTGTAAAAGAAAAAAATTTCAAGATATGTTTTATGCTAGCATTCAAAAAGCTTCACTTTTTTAAATAAAAATTTTATAATATAAGAACTTTAGTATTATCTATTTGAAAACATTTTTCCTCATATGTACCTCATTATTTAGTTAAATTTAAAACACTGAATCTTTCTAAGAAAATTAACTTGGGAAAACACAGTACAATGTCTTTTTTGAAAGGCTGGCAATGTTTATGTATGGTTTCCCTAATAATTTTCTATGTCTTAGCTTACCAATGCTGTAAGTTATTACATAAAGGAATCCATACTGATTACATTAAAGATATGATATATAAAACCATTAATTCTAATGTTAGTTTATCTAGGCAAACAGACTTGATGATTTTCTTCTTTTGTCATCAAAAACCAACAAATCAACCATTATAATATTAATCAAAAAATTACAAAAAAATATACCTTTACTTAGGTCTTCTTCAGCTAGTTCATATTGCTTTAAACAACAGTAGAAGTATGCTCTGTTAAAATATACTGCAGCCCAAAATGGACAGCTTTCAACTACACGTGCAAAGTCTTCTTTTGCTTCTTCATATCTCTTTAATACTGTATTTGCAATAGCTCGATTCATGGTAGCACATTCATTTTCTGGATCAAACTTTAAAGCCTTTGAGAAGTAGTCAATAGCCTACAAAAGTGTGAAGATAATGATAATCTGAATATATTTTAATTGGCAGCTATACAGCAACTTGAAACACTTTTAATATAAAACTAAGGCCAGTGGCACACTGAGGAGATAGTGGAAGCATTTCATCCCAGATACAGATGATAAGGAGGTGCCAGCATCTGTAGAGAATGTAAAAGACAATAATAAAACCAACCAATAGTTGGTCTGCTTTTTGTTATCACCATGTGTCAGCAGTTTTAGATAGTGTCAGAGACAAAATACTCTCTGCTGAGGTGAAATGTTCCACTACCACCTCCACCTCCCCCACTACACACAAATCTCACATCCCTGTACAGCAGTAGAAAAAAGTAAAATATAAGTTAGAAAAGAAGGTCACACAGGAGGATAAATATAAGTTTGAAAATTAACATTTTTCATATAAAAGCAGAGTAAGGGCTAAAGAGAGAAGCAAATTTTGAAAATAAAGTTCTAAACCTTACCAAAAGAGATTAAAAACTCCGTTATACTATGAAAAGCTATAAAGGAAGAAAGACAGAAGATTAAAATCAGCTTGTCAAGAAGATCAAAAACTCTAGATGATTCACAAATCGTCATCAAGCCGGAAGGGACCCTCCAAATTGTGGTCCATCGACTGGTGTTGGGGTTTTGATCAACATTAAGTTAGAAAATTTTTAAAAACTGGTCCTTCATCACACATTGCTTGAGATGCCGATTAGACACCCTACTACTCAAGGTAGGAATCTCATCTCTAACTCTATGATGGATGGAAAATGTGCCTCCTACTTTAAAACTTCCCTAAAGGAAAAGTTGTTTTTAACAATATGGCTTGCTGTCTCCAATTCCTTACCACTCGACTTTTCCCCAGTACAGCACAGTCTGGGCTCTATCTACCTCCCCCTAGCCCATGAGGTCTGCTCTTGCTAAGGCTGAAGATGTCGTCAAGCCCAGTAAGCATTTTCTAGTCCTTTCTTTCCATGGCATTTCTGGGGCACAGATGCTCTTGGTCTCCCCTTCCCTCTTAAAACTCTCTCTGTCCTTGAGACAGGGTGTCTCCCTAGTTTTTCCCCTACCTCTCTGATCATTTTCTATCAGTCTTCTTCATGGAACTATTTTTCTCTATATTTCTCAGGGATGTGTCCTCAGTTCACTTCCATTGTGGGTGAAGTGAAACACTGAGAGCATGGTGGCCAGGAGCCCAGACCATGGGGCCAGATTTCTAGGTTCAAACCCTGGCTCTACCACTTATTAGCTCTTTGGTGAGTAACTAAAACACTCTGACTCCATTTTTCTCGTCTATAAAATGGAGGCAACAAATCGAACCCTACTTTCAGTGCTGCTATGAGGATTAAGTGAGCTGACAGGTAAAGTACTGAGAAAAATATGCAGAATATAGTAAGGACTCAGTCAATTATTATTGATACATCTGTTTTTTTTTTTTTGCCAGTGTCTACAAATGGAGAGATGTCATAGCCCTCAGGTAATACTCCATGAATTTTACTGCCTGAGACTTTTGAGAAGCAATTAGATCAAGATTGTGTGACCCATCTCATCCCAGAATGGGAGCTATTCTATGCTGTAGTTAAGTGCAATTTAAGGATCCCTTAAGATGGCAGCAGAATTGACATCCCTCTGTGAAGAGCTTAAATTAAAGAGAATTCACTCCTGAACAGGAGGCTGGACTCACAGTCATTACAAATGAGGCAAGGGAATGACTCGAAGCAGAGCCAAGATTTCCTTCAAAAATTAATTTGTTTCATTTTAATTCACCAGTAAATGATCAATAAAGGCTACACAATTCTACATCACAAAAGCATGACTTGCAATCAGGTAGGAGCAAATGCCTACCTCAGCTAAAATAAATGAACTTAGTAAAACAAAATAGTATGGTTAACTCTGAACAATGTAACTTTCTGTTACAACTTTGAAAACATATTACTTAGAAAATGAAAGCCTATAAATTTAATGAGGTTACTTGAAGAACAGGAGCATTAACTATGAAGTAGTTAGAGGCCAAAGACGCCTACCACAATAGATGGCCTTCATTTAACAATTGGTCTAATGTCCTCATATCTGTAAGTAATTAGGAAGCAGATCCAGGTATTTTTTAAAAGTCACCTGTAATTCATGACACATGCATGTAGCTCATCCAATTGTGGTTTAAAACCATTAAGTCACTAACCAACCATAAAAGAAGCCAGAACACATACATGTTTTAATCCTTTAGAGATTATCTGGTCTGTTGAGGGACCCTTCCTCCTGGCCCTAAATCTTCTTTCCATACATCAGAAACAAAGCGGGAGGGGGAGGATGGACAGGAAATAGAAGAATTTGCTCCACACAGAAGCATACAGCATACCAAAATAGCTGAATAGCTACTCTCAAAGTCTGCTTGTCTCTGAAGGGAGCACATACTGCAAAGCCCGAGTATCCAGTATATCAAGACAGAGAGCGGAATACATTTTAGATCAAATATTTGCCCAGCTGATGTGTCCCCAGCTTGGGGGAGCAAGAGCCATACTTAAAAAAAAAAAAAAAAAAATCAAAGATCAAACTACACTTTAGATCTAACCAAATAGTTTTATACATGATGTCCATAGAGTGATTAAGGACAAATAAGTTTAAATGTGAGGGTCTCCCTCTCATGTGGACCTTAAACACTGACAGAAACAGAAAATTGCCCTGGGCACTGTGTTTGTCTAATGCTCCTTAACTAACTCTACAATGCAGAGAAACATTGCCAAGACCCAGCCAGAGTGTGGTCTGAGCTTGAGGAAGTTTAAGGCAACTGACCCTGGCCTGTCAGCCTGGGAAAACATTAGCCTCCCAGCTGTCTGAGGTCTGAGCTATGACAATCTCATTCATGCCTTATATAATAATACCTTTGATAATTCTCTGTCCCAGCAGCTAGCTTCACCACTGAGGTCAACCAGCCTCATCACAGGGGTCAGCAAGCTAACTGATCTAACTTGGGAAACAGCTAAACTAAGGCAATGGCAGTAGAAACAGAATGGAAAGGGCATATCTGAGAAAAAAACTAAGAAGGAAATTTGACAGGATTAGATGACTGATTAGATGAAGAAGTTGAGGAAGAGAAAGTTGCAATTGATGCTAATATTTTTACTCAGGTGACTCCATGGAATGACATCTTGAACTGAGACAGGGTTATACAAAGAAGAGTTGGACGGGGCATAGAGGATAGAGAGATTAATTCAGTTTTGGCTCTCATGCACTTGTAAAACATCCAGTTTTAGCAACTGGCGATAAATATGGGTTAGGAGCTCAGAAGAAAGGTGGAGGCTGACATGTAGTATAAGCCATGGGTATAGATGGGCTTTCTGAGTAAGGAAATATGGAGAGAAGAGAAAGCAGTGTGATTCCTGGCATTAAAGAGCTTAACTGGAATGAGGAGATAAGAGACTAACACACAGAAACAATTGTGGGGTGACAGAAAGCTGTACTGAATCTGTATAGAAATAATTATATACAAAGCAGTATGGAGTCAAGATCTCACTTTAAATTTAACCACAACCTCAAATGAGAACTTGAAGTTGTCTGGTGGTTCTACTATACTTCCCTAGAACATGCACCCTACCGCTCTCTAAAATAATTATTTCACATTTTCTCTTCAAAACTCCTAGCCATACTCTCCCCCTTTATACCTGTCCATCCTCACTCTTAACTGGTAACTGGTACTCATAGTCCATGGAAAAAATGTAATCATTTAAGAGAAATACCTACTATCAAAATCTACCTAGCTACAGCCAGCTGTGCCCCAACTCTCTGCCTTCCCTCATAACATAATGGATAGTGTGTCCTGCTCCCTTCAAAGGCCACCCCTGGAACTTCCAAACTTTAGCCCCATCAAATCCTCAAAGATTTTGATTCTAATTATCCCTGCCACTCTCCCCTGCCCCAACAATTTCTCCCTTTCTACTAGATCCTTTCATTAACACAGGAGCATGAATCAGCATCCCTCATATTTTAAAAAATTAAAAATACGAACACCTTACTCCACTCTAGCCACCACCCCCATTTCACTACTTCTCTTCACAGAAGAATTTCTCCAACTCGTTGAACTGTCTCTAATTCTTCACCTCACATGTTCTCTACAACCCTTTCCGCTCAAGGCTCTGATGCCATTGCGACTCCAACAATGTTCTTGCCAAAGTCATCAATGATTTTCTCCATCCTGCCCTTCCTTGACTTCTCAGCAGCATTTGACACAGGACACATTTCCCTTCTTAAAGTACTTTATTCTTGAGGTGATATCATGCTCTCCTGCTTTCCTTCCCAACATCCTGACTGGATACTCCCCACTTGGTCTACACTCTGGAGTCTCCTCTCTACTTCACTTCCAAACACTGGTATTGCCCCAGGGCTTGCTCCTTAAACCCCTTCTCTCCATCTATACTATCCACCCAGGTAATCTCATATAGTCCCACACGTATGCTAGTACTGATATACTGATGCTTAAATAAGATGGTATTAAATGTTTATCACTACTAATATTGTTTATTTTCTATTTCTTCCTCCAATAAAATGTAAGGTACATCATAAAAGAAGTCTTCCTTATCTTGTTTAGCTCTGTATCCTCAGGATCTTAATTCCTAGCACATGGCAGGTACATTACAAATATAAGGAGATTGAAAGAATGAAGAACTAAGTGGAATCAGGAAATATCTGCTCAGCTTTTCCAGCAAAATACAGACAAGGACTTTAGCCTCTTGGTAGATAAAGGTGCCCCAAAGATCATTTTTAAGGGGTATGGTGACAGGATCAGGTGTTAGAGGAGAATACAGAGGTTACAGATCTCAGAAAATGCAAGCAATAAAAACAACTTTTTAAAATGAGAATGTTATCTTAGAAACAAGGCCTGTGGAAAGTTCTGAGAAACACAGAGCTTGTGGTAGAAGCCTTCCCAAACCAGGCTAGGCTAGAAAGGACATACTGTAAAGTCCTGTGCAATAGCATCAGTGGTAGCTCAACTCGGAAAGTTACCATGGCCTATCACCGTATCTCTCACAAGAAAATCTGCTATTAGTCCAGGAAAAAAAAAATTATCTCATTCAAATATAAGGAACAGAAAAGTAATTTGCATGCCTTCACTGTAAAAAACAAAGATAAAAAAGTAAGAGCTTAATTTTTGGAAAGATCATAAAAATTGCCCAGAAAAAAATGTATTCCTACAATGTAGATAAAAATTATAATGTAACATTATAAAATAAACTAGAAAAAAATTGTTAAGGAAGAAACTGCATTTAAGAAATAAATAAATAAATAATAAAGGATCTTAGAAAAAGGATCTTCCTGGCCAGGAAGATATGTCATGGAAATGGGACAGAACTAAAAAAAAAAGTTTTAAAGAAACCTGGATCATAAGGTCAACAACGGAATAATAGAAAACACAGTAAAAATTTAGGGGATGCAAAAGAAAATGAAACAGATGTTAAAAGATAAACATTTGAAAAAAATAATTGGCATATAGGAGTCAAAAGACGTCCTATTTATAATCATTGGTATTCATCCCCAATGAAGAAAATCAAAACAATGAAATAGAGAAAAATATTTACATTGAATTCAATAAAGATTTTCTGAAATCTACATATTGAAAATGCACACTCTGTACTTGATAACTTTGACCCCAAAAGCTTAACTCTAACACATACTTTTAAGTAAAAAAAATTTTCACTTATGGGCTTCCCTGGTGGTGCAGTGGTTGAGAGTCCGCCTGCCGATGCAGGGGACACGGGTTCGTGCCCCGGTCCGGGAAGATCCCACATGCCACGGAGCAGCTGGGCCCGTGAGCCATGGCCGCTGAGCCTGCGCGTCCGGAGCCTGTGCTCCACAACGGGAGAGGGCACAACAATGAGAGGCCCACGTACCGCAAAAAAAAACCAAACCAAAACAAAAAACTTTTCACTTAAAAAAAATAAATAAAATAAAAACTTTGGTTATCCTGACAAAAAGAAGTCACCAATAACGAAAATCAGGTTTGCATCAGGCTTTTGACACCAACATATGCAACACCAAAAAAATAGTGAAACAGCACTTACAAAACACTCAAGGAAAGAAAAAATGAGTCAAGGACTCTAAACCCAGACATGCTGTCGTAAGATATAAAGGCTGCAGGCTAACAGCTGTGAACATGAAACAATTCAAGGAATATTGTTGTCATGAACCCTTTCTCAGGACTCTACTAGAAGACTAATTTCAGACCGCCAAGAAATGATTGGTTAGGAGGTAAACTTTGGCAAAAAGCCTGGTGATGAGAATTAAATATATTTAACTGAAGAACTAAGACTAAACGTGAAATAAAGGTAACAAAATAGTATATGCAAATATTAAATCCTCTGGCAGTGTAGGAATGACGAAACACAACAAAACGGAAGAATACAGAGAGAGTGGAAAGCAAGCTGACATGACAAGCTAACAGAACAAGCTCAAGCAGATTTAAGGATATAAATATAAACATTTTTCAAAAGAGCATAATACTAACTAAAATTGACTAATAGATGAGAGGGAGAAATAAGGGAGGAAGAGATTAAAGGGTCATTTTATTGTTCTTCATAGAAGAGAACTAAAGAAATAAGGAAGCAAGGGTACAAGGGTATTTTTATAAAGGTCATCACTAAAGCAAACTGTAAACCTTCCTAAATATTAGAAAAACTCTGAAATTTTAAAATAAAACAGACCACAGAATAAAATATTTTAAATACATGTAAACAGAAAATATGATATAAAATAACAGAACTAAGACCAAACATATTGACCGTGCCAAAATGTCAATGGGATATAACCTACCTATTAAAAGATAAATATTTTCAAATTGTCATCTAAACCAAAATCCAGCTCTACGCTGTATAAAAGAGACACAGCTAAAACGAAAGATTCTAAACACTGAAAATAAAAGGAAGGGCAAAGGACTATCAGGCGAAAGCAAACCAAATGAAATCAGAGGTCAGGATCTTCACATCAGATAAAGGAGAATTTATTCCAGAGAGAAACAAAGAAGAGCATTTGTAATGCTGAAGACTACAATTCGCAATGCATATGTAATATGTATGAACATCTATACATGAAATAGCAGCAATTTTCATAAAGCAGAAATTACAAGAGATGTAAAGAAAACTATCTAGGGCCACACTAATTATAGGATACTTGAATAAACCTTTCTCTATCCAAGATAAACCAAATTAAAAAAAAAAGGTATGGATATAGACTAATTATACTCCAATATTAGAAAATATAAAAGCCCTTCCTCTTGAACATTTTAAGTGCCCTATTAATTTATTCTTTAGTCAAAGGAGAAATAAAATTTCAAGTGCAATGTTTTGGGAAAACAAAAATAAAAGCATTAAAGAGCAAAATACAGGGGATACTGCTGAAAACAGTACTTGGGGAAAAAGCATAACCTTAACAATTTATCACAATATAAATGAAAGGGTGACAATAAATGGATTAAGCTTCTGACTCAAAAAGATAGACAAAGAACAAAATAAAATTGAAGATGAACAAAAGAGTGAATATAGATTTAAAAAAACAAAAAATAGCGTTTGAGTCATGCAATGCATTACAGTTCAAATAAAATAAATTCAAAATATAAAAAATATCATCTAATAGCCCAACACTTTCATTTCAGCCGTTATGAATTAAGGTCCAAAAAGATTAAGTTGTCATGAAAACCAGAACTAACAGACATATCTCCTTATTCCAGTCAAGTGCTCATGTGACTGAAACTCAGCAAAGGTAGAAATTAAGACGAGTTAGATAATCACATCACGAAAGAGAGTCTGGAAGGAAGTCTGACATTTGGCTAAGTGGGGGCAAAGAGCAGAGGATTCCAGGCTGGAAGCTGGTGACAATGGATAGCAAGGCGACGACTGCCGGCACTCAGAGAAGTCCAAAACAGTGTTTACTGGACAAGTGCTGAGTGGCTGATGATAATGAGGAGAAAAAATCCATAGAGGTGTAAACATTTAATAAATAATTATAAACATTTTTATGAAAGAGAAAAAAATTTTTAAAGAGCTAATGAATAAATTAACCTGACATATAAGGATTGCATTTTGAAACTATATGTAGCAGAGAAAGCATTTACGGTCAAAAAGAAAATGTTAAAGAAAACTCATATTACCTGGGAAACCTGTCTGTGGTGAAAATAGATATTTCCTGCATTAAAGTAAGCCAGCGAGTACGTGGGGTTTAGAGAAATTGCTGCTTGATAGTCTCTCATTGCATTCTGTTGTTGACCCATAAACTCATGAATCACACCACGATTTGTTAAGAATTCTGCTCTAGTATTGATCTGCAATATAACAGTATGAGTATTTAGCATCTGGGAATAGTACTTATCTCCAATTTCATGTCTGCAAAAATGGACTTTATGAAATCTCTTTGTGGGAAACTAGTAATTTTACAGGGCAAGTGAAACCCCATTAGAGCAAATATTTTGAGAAACAACTCCGAATGAAGTTGGTTCAGTGTCAACACTTGGTTTATTTGGTTGCAATAAAACAAATAATCTTAGTGCTCTACTCAGTTCCTTTGCAAAGAATAGATGTAAGGGGGAAAAAGCTCATCTGTTTAGCTCTGTTAAAGATTACAACATCTACCTAAATTTACAAAAAAAGAATCCAAAATCTAGAAGAAAAAAGGCAGATTTTCTGTCACTGCATTTTTTATTTGCCATTTCACTACAGAAGAAGCTGGGGATTTACACTATTCTTTCTTTAGTTCCTTCAAACCCAGAACATTATTTTATTTTTTGCATTCATTTTTTATTACACAATAATATTGATGTATCATGAAACTATAAATTTGCATTTACTGAGAGGAATCAACATTTATTAGGGATTTGTTTTTAAATTTTTTAAATGCATTAGGTTATAAAACTGGTAAGCTATAATAACTCTTTAGGAATCTCCTAGGGAAAAAATACAAACATTATTTTCTCTACAAGTCACTTTTAGAGAGCAACAGAGAACTTCTTATTTGATCTTACTCACTGATGATGTTAATTTAATGCTAATGATAATATAATCTGAGTGGATTTTTACCTTTATGGCAGCATTTATATCCTGAATTGCAGCAAAATTATCACCCATCTGAAGAGAGACCACAGCTCTTCCTTCATAGGCTAGGTAGCTCTTCGGATCAACTTCTATGGCAATGGTAAAGTGGTTCCAAGCTTTCTGGAATTTTCCTTGGGCCTAAAATAATTTTCCATTTACACCAAGTAGGAAATTGTCCATATCATGACAAATGTTTATGATTCTAACTTAATCAAATAAAGCCTTTAGTAAGGGTATATTTATATTGTGCTTAATCTAAGGTATTTTAAACAAGGAAGTAGGCTGTACTGTGAGTGCATTCAATTGACTGATTACCTCTGAGCATTTATGCTGAAATTTTAATTAACTGAAATAAATCTAATTGTCAGAGTCATCTCTTATACCAGTCCTGAACAACATAAAATCTTGACCACGACGGGAAACACCAATGCTTCTGACAATCACCACAAATTTTACACTGAGCTCTGCACACACAGGCAGGAATTGTCTATTTGTTTGGCATTGAATCTCCAGTTATACATACTATACATAATAAAATAAATATGTGTTGAATAAGTAAATGAATAAACTGATGGTGTAAAACCTATTTGATAAGTTGTACCAGCATCACACATTCCATGAAAACTGCATGCAAATCTACCAAGCAGGTGTGTATACCAACCTTAGCGCCAACTGGAAAAAAAGAAAGAAGGTTAGGAGAGGACACTGTTAACAGAATGATGTCAGAGTATTTCCTAGATAAGGCCATTTGGCAACTAAATACCTCATCACAGGAAGGCAGTGAGCTGATAAATTCAGCACAGTCCAGGGACTGTCCTTTATTCCTGTGGGTTCAAAATCCCAACTTGCCAGAGCCTCAGAAGCGGACTCTCACATAAACCAAGCAAAGCCCAGTGACTCTTGCATAAAACTAACACGAAATATAACGAATAAGTTAACTAGACATTGTTCTCTAACCAGTAAAGCTTCTCCCTCACAGTAAATTATGGAGAAACCAACATCGAATTGAACAAGGAATTGAACTTGTCTGTTCTGACAACAATTGTTTTGCTCACTTCCATAACTCTAGGGGTAGGCACATAGTAGGGGAATCTGTTTCATATTCGTCCGAGAAATGGTCACTCTTCCCCCGAACAGGATTTGATGGGCCTCTCTAACTCTCCTTTTTCAGTCCTTCCTTTCCTGATTCAAGTCTTCCTCACACTAATGTGTTTTTCAATCCTCCTTCAGATTGATATAGATCAGTGAGATCTTCATAAAACACAAATCTGATGTCACTGCTCTGGTGAGTGACATTCCCATTTTTCACTGACCTGGACCAGTTAAAAAGACCTTCACCTCCAGTCATTACTCAATTCAGTCTCATCCCATACCACTCTCCCCTTGTCCATAACATTCCATCCCCTTGAGCCCTCTGTCTCTTTCTCACAAGACTTTATAATGGGCTGTTCCCTCTCTCTGGAACACTGTGTTCTAAGCCCTAACTCCTAGTCCTAATTCTAGTCTTTCACACCTCAGTTTAAATGTTAATTTCTCAAAAAGCCTTCCCTCACCCCTAAAATGAAGCTAGGTTCCCTGGTTATAAGTTGTCCTAAAACCCATCCTTTTTCTTGGTTGCACTTATCCTGAATAGAATTAAATACTTATTAATAAGACTGCTTGGTGCTTCTCTCTCCAGTTGGTAGTAAACTCTACAAGAAGAACCAGTGTATTTGGGGCACTGCTGTATCACTAGGCCTAGATCAGTTCCTGTCCTATACTAGGTGCTCAGTAAATCCTTGTTGAATGCAATGAATGATGCTGTTAACACATTTCTTTTGATTACAGTAAGTTCTAGCTGTTTTAGGAGTCACCCTGTCTCTAAATTGACTTTGCGAATTTCTACTGTGATCAAATAATGGCTAATTTTATGTTTAACACTCAGAAGGCAATCTTACTTCCCTTATTAATCAGTTCTTGGGCATACCTCACTATAACCAAACCCACAACCACCTCCAATATTATTAATCTTAGGTCAGCCAAATTCACTTACTTCTAAATGAAAAAAATTCAACTTTAATGACAGATTATTAATAGGAATTTATGCAAATTACCATAATTTAAATATACTTTGGACCACTGTTTAAATTTTTTAATATTAAAAGGGATAAAAAGATTATTCCTTTCCTTTTCATGGAAAATATAACACATCTAGCACTTTATTCCACGAATACCACTACATCTTTTGTCAGTGCACATAGCTCGGTGAGTGCATGGGTCCGGTCAGAGTGTCCCAGAAATCACTCAGAGACCTGTGTGACAACACAACACAGCAACACCCTTCCAACTTGCTGGAAGGACAAATGCCTGGTCTCTTGCCTTCCGGTATGTTCTAAGTCACTGCCATTTGGAAGATGACCTGAATTCAGAAATCTCTATGCAGTGGTTGTCTGGTCCATCGCATAGATCATACATTGTTTATTCCCTTTAGCTTTTCACTAATTTAATAGGCCAAAACCTATGGAGCCCAGGTATAAGCTAGTGAAACAAATTTTAGCCAGGTTCTTATATGTGAAACTCATCAGGCAAGTTTAAAAGTTGTCTATAAGTGTGGTAGGTATAAGGGGGTGAGGTAGAAAGGGGTGCAGGCGTTAAGGAAACTCAGGTTCAGAAGATCCTCATCTCACTATCACGCCAGGTCCCTGGGTATGCTCTCCAGGCAGGCTGCCTATAACTCATCAAACCCCTGCTTCTCACCGTTGCTCTGAATACGAATAAGAAAAGAAAGGTAAAATGTTCATAGCCAAAGAAATATCATGTATCCCCATCACCACTAACAGGCCAAATATATTCTTTTTCTTGCCCAAAAGGTGCTTCCGTGGTAAAATGTTGTTATACAGTATTACCTGCAAATTATAGCCTAAACAAATTCTGGCTTTTGTATAGACTGGATTAAAATGCAGTGCTTTCAGAAAGTCCTTCTGTGCTTGTCTGATGGCCTCATCATGTCCATATTCCATGTAAGAATTTCCCCGTCCGATGTAAGCATCCAGAAAGTAGGGATCAATTTTCACAGCCCAGGTAAAGAAATTGACAGCTTCTTCAAACTCTTTATTTCTGAAAACAAATTAAAATATTGATGCTTTCTGGTGAATAATCTAACTGCTTTCCTGTATATAACCTCTTCATAAAGAAATGCATTGACCCTTAAAAAACTTAATTTTTATTATTTTTTATTATCATAAGAACTAATTGTGTAAGTCCATATGACCTAAGGAAGCCTGATGGATTCTTTAAAGATATTGGTAAAAGGAAAGAGGGGAGGTAAGAGACATTTTTATAGCAGAATATGCTGGGATGACATGCTAGAGTTCTTTTTCAGAATTATAAAAATCTGAATGGCCTTCTTGAACCTGTTTTTAACAGTTATCAGTGGCCAGTATAGAAAGACATATGCTATTATTTATAAAATACACTATTTAAATCAGATTAAAATAAATCCACTGTTATTTATTTAATATGTCCTTTATAATGAAAGGAGCTAAATTTTTATCACATGGGAGTTCTTACTTCAGATCTTCTATAAAGGCAGCCCGTTTCATCTTGGACACCAAGAGAGGAGGGGGGAAAAAGAAGTAAAATGCATTTTATTTATTAACTTATAAATATATGTGACTAAATGATAACTCTGTCTCTCTATCTTCCTTAATTAATCTCCTATGGTGAGGAGAGGGCTGTTGAAGGAATCGAATATTCCCATGTCCATGGGTATATAAAGTCACTTTTCCACTTCACGTGCATATCTAATAATTATTTTTAATCTCAATTAATATGGAGAGTCTAGAATTTTTTTTAATAGAATGAAGGCACTAACACTGAATAACTGCTTACTTACCAGGTACTGTGCTAAGTGCTTTACATATGTGATTTTACTTAATCCTTCCAACATTTCTGTAAGCTTGTTATAATTTTTTATATTTTATAGATTAAAAGAATATCATGGCTCAGAAAAGTTTGCACATAGTAAATAACATAGTAAATAGCATGCTAAGATTGCACTGAGCAAATATCTGGGACTCAAACTCAGGTGAGCCAGACTCCAAAATCCATGCTTTCCCACAGTCATCTCTACCCACATTCTTCACCTTCAACATACTTGTAACTGGTGCACAAGAGCCAGTGAGCTGATATCTCAACAGTGTAGTCAGAATAAAGCCTTGGAGTTCAAACCTAAGCCCAAACATACAAATTAATAGTAATTTTTCAAACCTGTTAGAAGGATCAAATGACAGCATGTGAAAAACCCTTAGCACAGAGACCCTCACCCAATAAAGATTATTATCTTCCTTCCATTCTTTTCATTACTTCTCAAAAAGTTTTCAAATTTTTATGAGATGCATCATTACTTTGCTAACTTTTCCTTTGTAAAATACATGGAACACAGGGTAACCGTTCTAGAAACTACCATCTCTTAGATATTACTCAGCATTATCTTTTAAAATACTGTTTCCCAAACCTCAGCCCCTCCTTTGTGACAGTTGCCCTATGTTCCACCTACACTACCGTTTACTTAGTATTTTTCTTTAAGTCAAGTTACTCTTTTACTTAAGTGAATCTATTTTTTAAAATAACTTAATTTCAATACCACAAATACAAAATCAGTATCTCATGCCACAAACAGAAGGCAACCATGAAAATAAATAAATATTGGTGTTGGATAGTGTAGTCTGCAGAAAACTAAACCTGAGAGCTATACCATCTATTACAAAGTGTGGGAAAGATGCTAAAGATTAACTCTTAGCTGACACCTTCTCCTTGATGTATTCAGAAGGTTTGAGAAAGAATTCACTTTGAAACGGAAAAGCAATTCAGCTGCTCATAATGTGATTCAATATTTTTTTAATGCTTGTGCACACCATGAAAAATAATGGAGTTACTCATGATATTTGCTCCATGTTTTGGCAAACACTACCCAAAAGCATTCACCAAGTATTGTGTCAGAAGATCACCCAAGAATCAACAGTGAAGCACCAGGAAAGCCTGGCCTCTGACGTTACAAACAGGGGAAGGTTAACATTCACATACGTAAGTCAACTGGTATCTTCTGAGTTCACTCTGTGGATTCTCACTAAGAAAACATGGGCTCCCTTCCCTCAAGTAGTTTACAATGAAACTATCCTCCTCCTACCTCATAACTAGCACTATTTGAGAAGTAAAAGTTCACTGAATATAAGGTCACAATGCTTGTAGCCACTTTCTCACTGTAGTACAGAAAAAATTCTAGCATAAATAACAAATTTTTTATCAAGAATAATTACACAGTAGTATTCCTGTATAAAAATGCATTTAGTTGACAGGTTTTGTTATGCTCAGTATTTCTATCTATGGATAGTGAACTACTTACTTATGACGCATACCTATGGTGACCATGTAAACTGAAGTTTACAGGGCAACCCCAGCTCTCTCATATTTTTCCCACAAAACATTGAAATGCTTCTGGTATATTTACATCCAAATTGTATCATACACACTGCTCCCCTCTTACGCAGAGGGAGATTTAAAATCCTTGTGAGTACATATGCCGATATATGGTTTATAAAACATAATCTCACCCTTTGAATAGTCTAACCAATTTAAAAAGAAAAAGAACAAGCAATGAATTGAAGCTATTTTTCTATACATATCTAGTTATCAGCACTAATGTTTAACGAACATCTAGTCTGTTCTGACTAAGTAAATAATCATTAAACCTTAAACCTGGAAAGGGATCCCGAAAGCTACTTGGCAAGCTCTTCAAAGCTGATGATAACTAAAAATCAAGTCCAGAGGAGGTGAGAGAGCCAAAGCCAGAGACTCCCAAACCCCTCCACCACTAGAAAAAAAAAGAAAAACTCCATACACACAACAACTTCATTTTTCTGAAGATGTGTGTATCACACAGTGCCCTGCAGGTTGGAGCTCCTGTTAAATAATCACATGGTAGTTAGACAATGAAAAAATGTGGCGGTGTCTCTTGTATCAGGATACAGGTTCACTGGCACATAAATTGCTAAACATCAATTACACAAATATAAAAGTATATTAAATTAGTTTTTCTAAAACAAAAAGTGTTTGTATAAATCTAAAATAACGTGATCACCGACGGAAGGTGCATGCCTCTCATTATAGTGTCTATTAACTAAGAATCGTGTGCTCAGCTTGAAGGCTAGGCCACGGACACCAAGGCCCACCTCATTTTACAAATTAATCACATAGGTGACCAGATGTTCCCTACTGAGTTGTACAAATAAATCATAAATACCTCCCAAAACTAAAGAATGTGGCTTGCAGAGTCGAAGATTCAGAAATATTTTATACAAATACAAGAATGGTAAAATAAATGTGCTGAAGTAAAAAATGGACAGAATATGTAACTCTGAGCCACCAGGCTCTCCCTCTGTGACATTTTTTTTTTTAATCTTAAGGTATCTTTCTCAAAGAGATCTAAAAATTAACTCTACCTTAACACCCTTAGTGATCAAATTGGGCAACAAGTAGGATATTCAGCCTAAGGAATGTTGTCTCCTAGCAACCACAAGAGTGAGAACCAGAGATACACAAAGGCACACTTCAAAAGTCTGCAACCCCACGAGTTCAAAGATCAAAGCCCTAAAATTTAAAGATTTATTACTTTTTAAAAATTTTCCAAATGGGAGAATTTTTACTTTCTCCACCATAAGACGCCAATAGTGAATTTCATTATTTACAATCCATGCTGCTGTAGTAATAGGTTATAGCTCACCTTGAAAAGCAAAAATATTTTTCCTGAAATAAATGTAACCAATCACTGAACACTCCGTATTGTTAAATTCAGTAAAACTGTTAAAACACATGGAATTGGGACTATGAGTTATCAGAGCTTTACTGTTGATTTAAATTCTACTTTTATTAAAGGACAATAGGGATTCTAGCGGGATGATGAAAGGTGGTTGTTTGGAATTGCAAAGCAGTATCAGCTTAAGGAGGCTCCACCATATATACCCAGTGATTACATTTCATAAAAGAGATCACGAACTGACACACAGAGAAATTTACTGACTCTAATAGTTGCAAAACATCGGAATGAGGTTGAGAAAAATTTTGGTGTCTATTTTTAGTTTTAAGAGAATTCAATGACCTCAGACATTTTTGGCCTGCACTCGCCTACCAAAACAAACACATCAGTCATCGTTATTCCATTTCTTTTTAAGAATGACAATTACTTAAAAAGATAAATTGTACAAAGGTTGCTGGATTAAAATAGACAATGGTGTGACTGTGTTTTGCTTTCTGTATAAAATTAAAGGTCCGAGACCAGTTTAGGCCTTTTAACCAAAAACGCCTTCACAAGTTCCAGTTATTATACTACTATGTTCATAAAATTTTAAAAATCTAATTCTCATAGAGAAATGTACCTGTACTAGCTATGTAATAAAAGGGGAAAAAAAGAATTTCAATTTCCTAAATAATTCAAACTATGTTTTATTGTCTAAATTGTATATTTACACAGCCTAGTCTACTATCCTAATTTCCTCATCCAATTAACTGCTATTGTTTCTCTCATGAAAAATAATGCTGTAAACTATTACTTAACCAAATACACTTTATTTCACATTAAAATACTCATGTGCTGCATTTCTATGCTTTTAAAAGCAAAGTGTTAGAAATTAATTTTTAAATGTCAAATGTATGTGTAGAAATGTAAGTATTATAGTTAGCAAAATCAATCTACTATACTCTAATATTATCTCAGAGTAAATTTTAAACTGATCTTCTTCTGTATTATAGCCTCATATAACTCTTCTTTTCTCCCCTCTATAACTTACTTATTTTTACAATAATACCAGAAACAGGTAATAATGTTTTAAGTAATACATTTTTTGTAGATTTTATTATACCTTGTAGATACTTACTGGTATTATTTTAATCATTTTTAGATTTAGAAATGCTTTCTAAATGTAAAATTTTCTTGGAAATATAATATTTTTCTAAATCAACCTCTCTTCCAAGAAACAGGCTTTTTAAAAGTTAGTTCCATTTTATGAACAAAGTTAATAACTTTATTTTATTCTTAGACATTTCAAGTTACGCATGATTTCATTCTGTGTATTACCAAGGTCCTTTCCAATAAATGGGCTTGAATCAGATGGATACCCGCAGGTATTTACCTGATGCAGGTATTTACTTGCTGACTTGGCTAAAATAGTTTATTAGTAGGTAGAAGAGTGCTGATACAGGGATTCTTTGTGCCTCTCTCCATTTTTGTACTCTGTCACTTCCCCAATATTCTCCTCTGTTTCTTCTATTCTTCTATTATAATTATAAATCTGATGGTCTCACTTGCTCTCACCTCAACATAAATTGCACCCCATACCTGTGATAGCACATGGCAGTAGCTTGACAAAGGCTCACATTAGTCTTGCTTATCAGTGCAGCTTGTTTAAAATCCTGAAACAGTTTAACAAATTTTTGTTAATTTTACAGCATTATATTTTGTGCTTTCTTAAACTTCCTTCTAACATTGATTCTACCATGAATAAAATTTACACAAGCATTAAAATATACATCTTCTTAAAATCCTTATTTCTTCCTTTTAGTATCACATATAGAGCGAGAACAGATGGAGCAGAGGAAACCCATAACCAAAAACTCACTCAGAATCTTGCGCTACTGTCCACTTTTCCTGTGATTTTGCCTGGTATTATAAGGAGGTATCAGGTTTACTTTCTTTTTATTGTTTTTTCCCAGTGAACACCACCAGAGACTTCCCTATCCAGACAGAGATAGAAACTTACCTGCAGAGAACCTTATGACTATAGGACAAACAGGCACTCACGCCCAGGGAAAGGGCATAACTGAGCCTCTATGTGTATTAACTAAAGCAGCTGCTACCTTTGCAACCCACACTTCTAGGGGAAAATGTGTCATTTTATCCCGAGATCCTAGAGGCCTCCCAAGAGGGAGCAATGGAAACGCTAACCATAAGATTTGAAGTCAGGGCAGTCAGCTGGGGTGGACATGAATGGCACTGGGGAAGAGGTTAAGAGAACTAAAAGTGCTAAGTCTGCCAGAGACGCTGCCGCTGTGGCACCAGAGACACAGTGTCTGAAGCTCTTTAGCTTTTCAAAGCCCTACATAAACAACTGAAACCTGAAGCAAAATAAAAACATCACTAAACTGAAATAAATAAAATATCAAAAGATCATGTCAACTGCAATGAGATATATATGTATATTTGTGTGTGCACATATATACATAAATTATGTGAGACTGATTTCAATGTCTGCCATAAAATGGGAAGGAACCTTCCGAAAGTAAGAGTTCAAAGCCTAGGAAGGAATAAAGACGGCTCTGGTTTTTCCCAGAGGACTGCTTCAGCAAGAATCTTCTTGGGCAGTTTTGGTTGTGAGCTCACTTCACCAAGCTAGACTGTAGAGAGTACTCTATCGTCCCCTGGAGTGACTAAAAGAAACCCTTCCAGACTCCTTTCTCATTTCCAGGAGGCTGGGATGTGGGCATTCTACAATCTTAAAGGGCAAGTGTCAGAGTTCTGGTTTCTACCCAACAAGGGAGGACCCAACCATAATGACAGTCTCCCTCCTCCCTCCTCTCCTCCATCCCCTTCCCCTCCCCCTCATCCTTCCACAAATCTTCCTTGGCTGTACTAGAGAGAGGAAGATGGCTGTTTTATGGGGGTAGAATAAGTTTTCTGCTAATACTGGGGGTGGAAGACAGAGCAGTACAGAGCAGTACAGTCAAACTGAGCATTCCTGGATCCTACTGGAGGAGAAGTCACAGACCCATCTGAGAATATGGACTCCCCACTTAGATTCCCAGCATATTTTGATACTAAATGGAATTATCTGTTAGAAAATAAGAAATGTATTGTCTAATCAAATATGCTACCAGATAACTCCCGTAGGAGAGTTTTTTTTTTTTTCTGAAATGGGGGCAAACTTACAGTGTAACTGAGATTTATTACAAACATTCCCATTAATTTTGGGAGTTATGAGGAGTGACCACAAACTTAAAGGGCTGAGGATACCAAGTTTAGTTTTATAATCAGATAAAACTTACAAAAGTCAGCTTGACTCTATGTATAAAATCATTGTGATGCTACATGGTAATTAGACATTATCAGCAACAGACACAAATGATGACTTAGGATTACTTAGAATAAAGCTAACTGCAGTTTTTATGATTTTCCTCTTCTGCACTAGTTTTATTTCTAATATGGATCATAAATAACAAACCACACAAAGTCACTCACATACAAAGCAAATTCCCTCCACTGCCTTCCTTCTGCTGATGAGTTTATTTGTAAGACTCTTCACCTGCACCGTCTTCCTGTGTGTCAGAGGATGCGCTCTTGACCTCATCCTTCCCATCTCTGGAAACTTGCTCCATCATCTTCTTCTGTCCTTTGTAACTTTAATCCTTTTCTCACCACCCTGACCTAGTATGCCTTCCCTCAAACCCGCCTGCCCGCAAGCTACACATGGCTTTGTCTTTCTAGTTCCTGTCTCTACCAATCTCTGAAAGCAGAGTCAACACTCACCATCTCCATGTCCCCAAACGCCATCTACTTCTTGTTGTTTAGTAAGTCCAATTTCATTTCGTAATTTGAAAACTGCCTCTAAAGGCATTTTTAAATTTATTTTTATTTTTCTCAAAGTAACTCATGTATCCAGGGTAGGGTAGAGGGTCCAATGAAACTAGAAAACTCACAATGCTTACGGGGATGCCCCGCGCCACCTCTCCTTATCTCTGAGCTCCGCTCCCCAGAGTCAACCATTTTTACATCTTTCTGTTACTCCTTCTGCTATTTACCTCTAAATTTCTAAATAACATGAGTATTTTATCATGTTTAACTTCCAACACAGGATAGAACTTAGCTACCTTACACCATCACTCCACACACCTCCCCTTCTTCCATCATCTCCATATCCCTATGACAATGTGTTTATTTTACTCTTTATTTTACTTCCCTCAAGTGTAGAATCTTTGGCTACCCACTCATATTTAAGTTTTAAAATCGGGAATGGTAGTTTGGGGTGTCTGGGCACCTCTTCTCCACTATCTTTAACCTTGTGGGATTATGTCCTTTTTATTCCTTTACTGTCTTCCTGGTTTTCAAGAGGACAAAGAAATAAACAAATGTTCTCAATCCAACAAGCTTAACCATTAACTTCCTAAACAATTCCAGTTTAAATGCCGCACTCTACTTCCCGTGTTCTTATAAAGATCACACAACTATCAATTAACTAACATGTGTTCAGTGCTCATCCTACTTGACCTTTCTGTTAATCAATCATTCCCACTAAAAATGTTTCCCTGGTTAGGTTTTAAGACTCTGCTCTCTCTTGGTTCTGCATTTAGCCCTCTTATTATTCAGTCATATATTACTTCATTGGTCTACCTCAGCCAGCCTCTTTTTTTAAATTTTTCAAATTAATTTTTTAAATGTACAGAGGGGAGAAACATTTTTTTTGCTTTTAATTACAGGCATATCTTGTTTTATTGCACTTCACAAATACTGCACTTTGTACAAATTGGAGGTTTGTGGCAATCCTGCCTCAAGCAAGTCTATTGGCTCCATTTTCTCCAAAAGCATTTGCTCACTTCGTGTCTCTGTATCACATTCTGGTAATTCTCACAATATTTCAAACATTTTCATTATTATTGTATTTGTTATGGTAATCTGCGATCATCAGTAATCTTTGATGTCACTACTGCAAAAAAACTACAGCTCACTGAAGGCTCAGATGATGGTTAACATTTTTTAATCAATAAAGTATTTTTTAATTAAGGCATGTACTATTTTTTAGATATAATGCTATTGCTCACTTAATAGACTACAGTATAAACATAACTTTTATATGCACTTTTATATGAAACAAAAATGTCACTTATTGCTATATTCACTTTATTGCTGTGGTCTGGAACCAAACCTGCCGTAATTCCAAGGCAGGTCTGTAGTTTTTGCAGGGCATATTTTTTTTCCAGCTTCTTTACTTTTACCTACCTATATCTTATATTTAAAGTGTGTTTCTTGCAGTCACAATATTGTGGGGACTTTTAAAACATTCTAATCTGTCATTTTCAATATTTCAATTGGTGTGTTTTGACAATTTCCATGTAATGCAACTACTGATAAGGTTGAATTTAGGTCTGCCATTTTAGTATTTGTTTTCTGCTGGTCTCCTCTTTTTCTGTTCCTTTGTTTTCTCATTCCAGACTTATTTGGGATTATTTTAATTTTTTAACATTCTGTTTTAATTAAAATACTCTTTTTGACTGAGGAGGTCACATTTGAGAAGAAACCTGAAATGAAAGGAGGGTGTGAACCAATAGGAGGAATATTCTACACATAGGGAACAGCTTGTGTGAGGACCCTGAGTCAGGAAGGGAGCCTGGCATTTCCAAGGAATAGCAAAAGGCCAGAGTGGAGTAACCTGACTGGAGAAAAGAAGAACGCTGACAACAAAGTCAGATCAGTGAGCAGCAGTTAGGTCACTAGGGTCTTGGTTGGCCATAGTCAAGAGTTCAGATTTTATTCTAAGTGTGATGGGGAGTCACTGGAGGGTTCTGAGCAGATGAATAACTTGCTCTGCTTTATGTTTTGAAGAGGCCTCTTTGGCTGCTGTGTGGAGAACAGCATGTAGAAGGAAAAGAGCAGAAGCAGAGAGGCCAGTTGGGAAGCTACTGCAGTAATCCAGGGGAGAGAAGGTGGAGGCTGGAGGGAGGAGGAGAGCAGTGGCAAAAAACGAGAAATGACTGAATTTAAAATATGTTTTGATAGCAAAGCTGACCACGCTTGCTCATGATTTAGATGTGGGATATGAGGAAAGAGAGGGATCAAGAATGATTCCCACCAGACTATGAGCTCCTCAAGGACTGGAAATCTGTCTTACTGATATTCGTCTCCGTATCTTCAATGCCAGTGTCAGTACCATGCCTTGTCTGAAGGAACACAGGATTTGGAATCGAGTGCGACCTGAGTTCAAATCTTGCCCCAGTACTTCCTGGCTGACTAAGACTTGATTTAACCTCTTTTGAATATCGGCTTCCTCTTCCATAAGTTACAATGATAAATTGTGCAGCATTATTGAGAATCTGGCAGGTAGTAAGTGTGCGATAACTAGAGTTAATGTTGTTCTTAAGTACTAAGTAAATACTTACTAGGTGGATAACACAGGCCCTGCATTTAATTCTCCAACAGCTGAGGTCTTTTGCTTCCAACCCCCATTTTCCTCACTTTCTCCACCCAACACTCTTGCCCAGAGTTCCACAGATTTTTGCCTACACCAAACAAAGCTTCCCCTACCTGAGGTAATTCTGAATGGTATATCTCAAAACCAAAACCTAAGGGAGTTCAACTCTTGAAATTACATTTCACCATAGTGTAAATTGCCTAGAATACAGTTTCTCGGACACTTCCTTAATAATAAGTAATTTTGTGGGACAGAATCTCAAAAGATGACTCCAGAAGTTGAAAAATAATATCAATACAAGGAAAATTGTGAATGAGAAAGAGCACTAAGCAGCAAAGTAAATGATACATAAATCATTTTATTGTTTGTCTGTAGCTAAGACACTCCCTTAGGGGAGATGATAGTCTTGATATTTCATCAATTCGGAATTTTTTTTTTTTTTACATATTGGCTATTTATCTGTATTAAAAACAAAGTAAAAAAACACTTTTTTTGCAAAGATTCTATTACTCATTCAAAGTATTTCAACACAATTCTTGCTAAAGTTGAATTATTGCTCATTAATATTGCCATTTGTTATCAAGAAAAACTTTTTCACTGGTTTTCAGTGAACATGTGAACATGCAAAATCAAGTGGGTTCATTTTTACAAGTAAACAGAAAGGTTTACCTCTAATGCAAAACTGAACTGCTCTAGTTCTGTGTAGATGAGTCCACGATTAATAAAGGCGTTTAACATCACAGTTTCTCCAGCATCAAGGAGAAGCACAATTCCATAATCTGTTAATGCCTAAAAATGAAATAATCACTTACAACCTAAAGTCAACTCTTTAGAGCATTACTGCATTGACCATGGACAAACTAGTACCTCATAATTAGTTCTTTAATGTGACAAAATTTATGGCCAAAAATAATCATTTGTTAGATTTAAAGGTTTCCCTTAATTAAATACTGTGGATGTTGCTCCCTCCTAATATAAGCGGTGTGCACTGCGCTTGCGCTTCACATGTTATCTGTGAATCATCTGTGAACTACTTTTATTGTGTATGGATTGAAGCGGGGATGCAACACCCTTCCCCATCTTAATAGTTTCACCAAATGACTGTTGACATTAAAGCAGAGCACTTGCTACCTTTTGAAATTTAATTTTCTTTGTAGTGATTTATTGTTTTCTTCACTGAAACCTAAGTTTTATGGAGGCACAGATTATCCATTTTGTTCACCATTGTAAAGCCAGTAACTAGCACCATGCCTGCACATACTAGGCATCTGATAAATTTTTGTTGAATGAATAAATCATAAAGCAATGAAAACAGATCTTAATAAAACTAACAAATAAGGACTTGTTGGAATATTACTTCAATATTCTCGGTTTTTTTAAGATATTAGCCTAAGCTGAGAATCAACTCAGAGGACCTCTCTCCATTTTTTATCTTTTTTTTTTTTCATTCAATGAACAGCCAAGTTTTTACTGGTCATCTACTCTGTACCAGGTACTAGGAGCATCCCAAATTTGGGCTGGAGCTGAATCTCTTAATTCATTTTCCTTCTGAACATTTTGTCCAAAAGAGCCATATGGTTTCATCGGAAAAGGCCCAAATCATATCATATATGCCTGTAGCACATGCTAACTGAAAATGCAAATAAAATAGTATTTTACTATTTGCTTAGTGGTTCTCCTCTACTATTCCATGATTGAGCACTCAAGCATCTAAAAGAATTGTACAATTAAATATACTATATGTATATTGTGGCATAACTATAAATAAACATTGACAAGGCTGTAAAAATCATTTGTAACACTTGTAAAACAAAACAGAACTAGAATGTTTGCCATTTTCCTTTCCCAGAATCACAGAATTAAAACCTGTATATATATCAAGATGCCTTAGAAATCCACTAAGCAGCTGAATATGTGACACAAGAGGAAAAAAAATCTGGGAAATGAGATTTCGTGAAGGTCACAACGAGCAGGCTTTGTGTTTTGCCTCTGCTATTATTACTAATCTTTCAGCCTCGGGAAAGTTACTTAACACTAAGCCTCAGTTTCCTCATCCACAAAAACAGGGTATTAATAACTCATCATATTGTTGTAGAAGTCCACTTTAAAATATTTAGATTATATGTTGGTAAAGCATTTAGCCCAGTGCCTGTCACACAATAAGCCCGAAATGAGTGGTAACTGTTACTGTTTTTATTAATATAAGGTGATAGGAACCAGAATTCACCTTTTCTGGTTTTTATGAAATCATATCTTGGGAGTGCATTTTCTGCACAAAGTACTTGGGTTTCCTCAGTCTTGTTATGGCAGGAATGCTGAGAAACGGGTGGAGGTAGACAAAAGGGAGGAGGTGACACTGCAAAATGACATCTGGTCCACATGCTGGAGGTCAGATGGTTTCACAAAGCCACCTAAAGACTGTTAACCAGAAGCAAACAAACCTGCAAACACCGATACAGGTCCCTCTTCCCTGTGTGACTTGGATGTGTTTCTAACCTCATCTGTAAAAGGAGCCCATTGGATGCAAAGCGTTGGGTACCTGGCAGCTCTAAAATACCCAATATGTTCTTATTCTAGTTAGGTTTCTATTTACGTACATAGTTTTTCGTTTTCTTTATTCATGGAGCACTAGCTCTGTTACACATAAGAGATAACAAAGATAGTAGTTCCCTGCCCCCACCCAGACCACTGTTTGCAGTTCAGGGTTACCCAGAAGAGGCAGGAGTCGGGGTGGGGAAGGAGCTGTCAAAGATACCTGCTGTGCAGGTTACTCTGATAAATGATCCTTTAATTAGCTCCTAGAATGGTTTACAACAGCCTGTGTTAAAAATTAGTTATTCATTTGTCAACATTTCTGGAGGAAACCTGATAATCCGGTTACCAGGAATTCTACATCCTCTTAGAAACAATGTTTCTCAACTTCTTCCTTCCACAGCAAATAAATTACTAAATTTCTAAATGTTTTAAACAGATTTAACTTTCTAAGTTTCCAGGAGATTGTGGGAGTGTGACCACACACAGCAGCAGGTACATGATGCAATCTTTTAAAGAATGCTTCATTGACTATGGAAGTGGATAGAAACAAGGAGAGGGAAACAAGTGGACAGCAGAAAGGGAAGCAAGAGATTGGACAAAACACTAAGAAACTACTGACCTGCTCCCCAGTGAGGGATCCTGACTGAAAAAGAACCAAACCAACAAGGAGAGAGTGGAGAAGGGGTAAGATGGAAAAATAAAAAAGAGGGCTTACACCGGTAGCATCTGCATCAGGACAGATAGAGAAAAAGGTTTGCTGCAGCCATCAGTTAGGCCTTCAAAACGCACAGATAATCCTGGTCACTGGTCCCTGAGCTGGAAACCATCACTCAAAATTCCCTGCTGCATCTGTGGTCTGACCACTGTAAAAAAAATACCTCCACAAACTATTGTAGTTAATGTTGAGATTTTGAAGCAAACAATATTGCTAGTGATCACTGCTTAAAAATTCTGCACACATTTATCAGTAGAAACATTTTCTCAAATGAAAATTATGTAATACATTTAAATTTACATGGCCTTTAAATGCTTATATAAAAGCATTGTAAAATTAAGTTGACATTGCAGAGGTTGTATAAGAAAATTTGGTAAGCACTAAAAAAGAAAATAAATATTCTTTGAAATGGTTCTTTGGTTTCTCAAGTTTTATGTGTATTTCCACAGAATTATTTTTCCAAAATTGTAACAAAAATAATAAGAAAATACTTTACAAATGCTTTAAAGTGTTGTTTACTAAGATGGTCATCTTACCATTTGAAGTTCATTTATCTTGGTGTAACATAATGCTCTGTTATAAAATGCTATATAACTGTTTTTATCCATGTTGATAGCTGTAGTTAAATCTGTAATCGCTAGTTTGTAAGTCTGTAAAGAAAAAATAATTAAGTGAGAAGGGTTAATCATAATGGACTGAAATTTAGTTGTACAATAAATTCTTGATTCTATCAGAGTTTTGAGAATACTCATTTAACCATTCTGTGTATCATCCATGAAATTAAGACAATCAAGCTAATCTTTCACAGAATTAATTAAGTCCCTTGGTAGGAACTGTTATAGTTTCTCTCACCTGCAAATAAAATTCAATATATAAACAACTTAAATGATTATCTTATTTCCATTGTTGCTATATAGCAAGGAAAAAATTAAATTTCTTATGGATAAAAGAGAAGCAAGCCTTATTCATCCAGCAAACATTCACCAGAGCTTGCTTGCTTCTGTCACTCTCACCATCATATCACATAATCGTCATGTTCTCTATCCATGTTCTCTTTTGCTTCTCTTTGATGCTTCTCTGATACCTTAGATCATCCATTTATATAGATAGTAATTTTCATGGAATTAACAGGTAATGCAAGGTCTTACCTTTGCTTTAAGGTATTATTTGCAAAATATTTCATATGAAATGGCTACAGAGAAAGTTCAAAAAAGAAACACAGGGAGAAAATAAGTATTCCTTGAAGCATCAGATATCGATAGTGTTGCTACACCCAGTAATTTCCATTTAGGAACCATAAACTCAAGTAATTATTTTGTTCTGTGTGTATAACTGTATTATTTAAAATAGTAAAATAATAAAAAATTTCAAACAATCCAAATGTCCAACAATAAAGTGGTTAAAAGTACACTATGGTGGAATATTATGCAGTCATTAAAAATGGTATCTTCAAAGATTAAATATAAGAAGCAGGGCACAAAACAGATTATGTAAGTAGCATAGTCACAATTTTGGAAAGTATATATTATATTTTATTAAGAAAAAAAGACAAAATTCAAATACATCAAAATGCTCTCAGGGGGCTTCCCTGGTGGCGCAGTGGTCAAGGGTCCGCCTGCTGATGCGGGGGACACGGGTTCGTGCCCCGGTCTGGGGGGAATCCACATGCCGCGGAGCGGCTGGGCCCGTGAGCCATGGCCGCTGGGCCTGCGCGTCCAGAGCCTGTGCTCCGCAACGGGAGAAGCCACAGCGGTGAGAGGCCCGTGTACAACAAAAAAAAAAAAAAAAGCTCTCAGGAATTACCATTTGATGGTGGGAAAACAGGTGACTTTAATCTTCTCCTTTATTCCTCTCTGTATTTTCCAAATTCTCTACAATGAATATTACTTTCCTAATAAAAATACATAATCAGTGCTATTTAAAATGCAAATGTCAAAAATAAATATCACCATTTTATGAAAAATTATTAATTGAAATCCTTTTGATGTACTGTCAAAGTGTAACACCTTCTATGTAGTTCTGCCTTCATACCATGGCAATTCTCTCTCACAGAGGATAAAAAGTGAGTTCCTCCTTGGCACCCGAGCAGCCACCCACTCTAAAATACCACCAGAGAACAAGGTAGGAAACTGCCTTACCTTGTTGTAGTATTTCAGAACTCCTCTGTAGAGGTAGGCACGCACACTCTGAGGATAAATTTGGATGGCCTCATTACAACTCAAGATTGCTTTGGAGTATCTGCCTTTCAAACCATAGTAGGCTACTCGACTTAAATATGCCTTTTCAGAGAAAGAGAGGAGGAAAGCAGGAACAGATATTTTAGTAAAAGCATCAGTTCTACCAAAATACATGGTACCTGGAACAAATTTATGCCACCCAAAGATGGTATAAAATATAGACTTTTTGTCACTCTCTTTTATTAAGAAAATTTCAAACATACAGAATAATTGAAAGAATACTACAGTAAACACCCATAGGCCTACCACCTGGATTCAATAATTATTAACATTTTTCAATTTTGTTGTATCTATTTTTTTCTGAACTATTTGAAAATAAGTTGTAGACATCATAAAACTTCACCCCAAGTCTTCCAGTATGCATCTCCCATGAAGAAGACATTCTCCTACATAACCACACTACCACTGTATATCTAAGAAAATTAATAGTATTTCCCTAAAATCATCTAATATTTCATCCATATTCAAATTTCATATGCTTTTAAAATCAAGATCCAATGGAGTTTCACCTATTGGATTTTGTGCTGTCTCTAGTCTCTTAAGAGGTAGGAATCAATGTGACAGCAAAACAAGAAGTAAAATTAATAACATAGTATATAAAATAATTATTAATAGGTACATTAAAATATTTATAATATTTGTATAACCACAATTCACGAAGCACTTTTACCTATATAATTTCCCTGTTGGAAATCATATTTTTAGTTCAAGGGGAAATACAGATATATGGATTATTAAAACTGCTGAAAAGTAAGTAAAACTAACTGTTGCTAACTAATAGCAATAACATTTAAAGATTTAATAGTTTTAGCAAATTTAACACACTTTCCAAACCACTGAAATTGTTCACTTAAATACCTGGTAATGTTTTGGATCAAGGGTAATTGCACGATTAAAATCCAGGATTGAACTGTCCTTGTGGAGTTTTACTTTACAAAGCCCACGTTGATAAAAGCCTTCTGCAAAATCAGGATCTGCTTTCACAGCTTTTGTAAAAGAATCAAAAGCCTAGAAGAGCAAATCGTGTAGTGAGTAGAATGTATTAATTTAAAATGTTAATACATTACAGTATATAACTATTGTTGAAAAGTTTTCATTTTAGTTTTTGGTCATTTTAAATATGTTTCTCCCAGCGAACCTTGTGGAGCAAAAAAAATTTATGAACAAGCTAGATTTATTATTATAATTTACAGGTTCCCTTACTCCCAGACTAATGTCTGCATAATCCATGTTGTTACAACACTTTCAGAGGTGTAACTTTAATCATTATTCTTCCTGTTGTGTTTCTTCAAAGAAATCACAATTAGTACATTTATTTTCCATGTGGGCCAGCAGATATATGGTTACAAAATTTCAAAGCAATGGAACTCCAAAATTTTTCCTAATATTGTAAAGCAAAGCTAGGTTTCCTCTGCTTGTCCAAAGCTAAAAACATGAAAAATATTTGTAATTAATCTTATATTTATTGTAATTTCTTACAATAAATGGAACAACTAGTCAAGTGAAACTCTTTTTAAAGTTATGAAGATGCAAGTTTCAGACACTGTCCACCCCTATGAATATAAGGACTGGAATGGTGTGTGTGTGTGTGTGTGTGTGTGTGTGTGTGTGTGTGTGTGTGTGTGTGTGTGTGTGTAGTTGTGGAATATTCAAAAATAGCCAATGGAAAATACATATTTATCATATCATTGAAAATTTTGAAATGGAGAATTCTGGGAAATAGCCAAATACTGGATAAATACATAATAATTGAATCAACTGGTTTTCAATGAATCTGGTTTTATTCTGATTTGAATTGCTCAGCTGTCAATAACAGAAATCAAACAGTGTCCTAAACATTTTCCATTTATTCTACATTACACTGAAGCACTCAATATAAAGTACTTACAATTTAATAAGTAAATTTATACTAATGTGATGAAATTTTGATATAATAAGTTCTTACAATTAAATTTGTTTAGTGAGAAACATGCATTAGTCTTCCGCATAGTGTTGACAAACAGGCATCAATAAAATGTTTGAATAAATAAAACAATGTAGTAGGTTTTGCAGGGTGCAGACTGCCTATAGTAAGCCAAGCTTTATAAGAAGCTTTGGTCTAGTCACTCACTGTTTAGGTAGCCTTCAGAAATGGAACTGAATGCAAGGAAACAATTTCTAAAACCATAAAATACCTATGCTCTTAAATACACAAAATACCAGTTGTAAGTTGCCTTCCTCCATGTAACAAAGACCCAAGTGAAACAGACAGTCTGATGAAGCTGCTACGGCATTTCGTCCTTTATCAGAATGAGAAAAGATATCCAACGCCTTTTTAAACATTCTCATGGCTTCCTATAATGATTTTTAAAAAAAAGAGAGGGAAGGGAATGTTTTTTTCTAATATTTATTTAACACAACAGCCTTAGATGTTAAAAGGAATCCTGAGCACACAGCCCTACTCTCATTTCACAAGAGGACACACAGACCTGGTAAAGACACAGATCTTGTCAGTGCACCAAGAGGGAGGACTTCTGACAGGCAGGAAATCTAACCCACCCAGGTGCCTATCCTACAGGCAGGTACGTAAGCAGGGTTACACAAGTGGACTTTTGGAACTATAATTTCTAAATTCTAAAGGGTATTTTCTCATAGTCTTAAATCAGACTAAAATTTATAGACCAATTTATGACCAATTTCCTAGTAATTCTCCTGAAGGGAATGCCAGGCAGCTATTAGGTAGTAAAAGTTCTCCACTGATAATATCTGAGGTTGTTGTAATCAACTTTTATTTTGTCCTGCTATGCTCTCAAGGGGGTTCCACTGACACCAGAAAATAAACTAACATCAAAAATTACCCATTTAAACTATTCTGTCAAAATAGTTGAAACTCTTAATGAAAAAAATTCAACTTTCCAAATAGAAACGCGTTTTCATAACTAGCTATTAACCTAATATATACTTACCTAATAAATATGTATTTACCTAATATATAGAAATACAGCTACTTGTGACTCTTTAGCCCACTTTCTTAATTATATTAAATTGCTAAAGAAACAATGAGGTTGGGTTTCCCTGGTGGCGCAGTGGTTGAGAGTCCGCCTGCCGATGAAGGGGACGCGGGTTCGTGCCCCGGTTCGGGAAGATCCCACATGCCGCGGTGCGGCTGGGCCCGTGAGCCATGGCCGCTGAGCCTGCGCATCCGGAGCCTGTGCTCCGCAACGGGAGAGGCCACAACAGTGAGAGGCTCGCGTATCGCAAAAAAAAAAAAAAGAAACAATGAGGTTTAACTTGGATATGCTGTGTCCTTTGTGCCCACCCTTAGTTTACATCACATGTCTAAAGCTTACCTCAACATTCATCCTTCCAGCCTCACTCAGCACATGCCTTTGCAATAGAAAAAAACGCATCACCTTCTCAATTTCCCTCATTTTTACTATTCAAAGTCTCTACATCTTCTTCATTTCCATCTTTTTTTCTCCTGTCTTTGAACGGTTTCCTTTCTTCTTTTCAGAGCTAACTCCTCAAGCTGTGCCCTTGACCCCAACTCCTTCTGTCCCGCCTTCTGCTTTTGGATCTCTGCCCCTTCATTGCCTCCTGGAGTCCATAAAGTCTTCCATCACATTTAAATTAAAATGAACACATCTTCTCTTCCTCCTCTAGCTGATGTCCCACCTCTCTTTCCTTCACTACTCTAAAAAAGTAGTGGATGCTCTCATAGGGCAAATGTACATTCCAAACACAGTACCATGGCAGCCGTGTGGAGAAAAGCTTGGAAGAGTTCAACACTATTATATAATTCAAACAAAATACAAATATGTTCTGGACTAGGATAATGACCAGAGAAACAGAGAAAGGAAGTGGATTTGAGAGACATTTAGAAAGTAGAACCAAGAGAGCATGACTACTGATTGGGTAGAAGAGGGACCCAATCAAGTGATTTCAGGTTTCAGGGAGGTTAAAGTAAATTTAAGATTATTCCAAAGAAGGAATTTGATATCATAAAGGTGTCAATTCTCCCTAAAATAATCTACAGATTCAATACAATTCAATCAAAATTCCAGCTGGGTTTTAAAATCTTGACCAGCTGGAAGAGTAAAGGCCCAAGAATAACCAGGAATTTCCTGGAGAAGAATATGGTGTGGCAACTTGCTCCACCAGATGTCAAGAATTACAATAAAGCAACAGTAGTTAAAACATTGTACTATTAGGCCAGGGATAGAAAAATTGACCAAAGGAATAGAATAGAGAGCCCAAAATCAGATCCACACACACATGAAAGGTTATAATAGGACAGATGTACCACTTCAGATCTTTGGTTTAGGAGAACATTTCAATAAATGATACTGGAACATTTGAGTATCCATATGGGGAAAACTGAAGTTTTATCACTATATCACATTCAAAAATATCAATTTAAGGTAGAGTGAGGTCTTAAATGCAAAAAGCAGAATTTTTAAACTTTTAGAAGAAAATATGGGAAAATATGACCTTGGTGTAGGGAGGGAATTTTTAAACAAGAATTTTTTTTAAAGCTGTGACAATAAAACAAAAAAGATATATTCAACTACATTAAAATTAAGACCCTCTGCTCATCAAAAGACATCATGAAGAAAATTTTAAAACCAGCCACAAATTGCAAGAGTATACATGACACACATGTAACCAACCAAGGACTAATACACAGGACTTATTTTTTTCAATGCCAAAAATCAATATGAACAGGACAAACAAAAATGTGTACAGCAAATTGATAGAACAGGAAGTATAAACATATAAAAAGATACCTCAACCTTTGCTCAAACTGAGAAATGTTAATTAAGACCATAATGAGACATTAGTTTTTATCCACCAAACTGATAAAAATAAAGTAGACAGCACCAGTTATTGTAGAGGATGGAGATCAACAGGAATACTCATACACTACAGGCGGGAGAATAAATTGGTACAACCCTATGGAACAATGTGCCATTTTCTTGAAAGTTAAACATTTACATTCTCTACATACCAACAATGTTAACAGAAGACATGAAAAAGAATATTACCCTTACTCTTAAGAGGAAAAAAACAAAAGAAAACAACCCAAATATTAATTAACAGAAGAATCAATAAATAAATGGTATGGTTTAGTTTTGTAAAAAAAATAAATATATATATATATATATATATATATATATATATATATGTAAGCAGTAATTCCAAGCACAATATAAAAATTACATTAATAGGTTTAGTAAACGTTACTCAAGACTTTTCACCTTGTTCCTCTTGGCCTTCATTTGAGCTTTTGCCAATAGAGCATACATGGTGGCCTCAGGCTTATTCAAAGTGATCCCATCTAAGACCTGAATGGCCTTGTCATGTTTCTCGCAAAATGAATAAATGAGTGCTTGCTGTATAGGACTCAACTCAATGAGACCTAAAGGGAAAGGAAAATTTATCAATAACTTTGCCAAGTATCTAGGACTTAGAATATAATTATTTTAAGACAGTCAAGCAATTCAATAATCTATTTTTACAATATGAATTAATAAATCAATATGATACTAAAATCTACTTACTGTCAACAAACAATAAGACATTCCAACTACAAATGAACAAACAAAAAATAACAGCATAAGCCTGGTATTTCCTATAATAATCTCTCTCACAAAATTCACTAGGCTATGAAGTATTTTACAAATTGGTTACATACATGTGAAACTGAAGTTTTAGTTTCAAAATCTAACTTTGACTTTCAAGTGAACCCTTCATGCTACCTATACAGAGCTACTGAAAATAGTATAAAAAATTTAAAGAAGTATTTCTTTTTAAATTAAGACAATATTATAATTTTACATTGATTATATTTACCTTTGGTCATTTCTGCTACTTGGTAAATAGTGAACTTTGCAAGACCATAGCACTTCATCCTAAGAAGATATTGTCCTCTGGAAGAAATAACAGCTTTTTAATTCTAAGCAGTTAAAAATAATTTTTCTAAAATAAAGTTTTTTATACTCAGTTACTTAAAATTTTAAATTATAATACATTTATTCATACTTATTATAATACATTTGAAATTATAAATATTTTATGTAAGTCTAAATAGGCCAATTAGCATGGAGATGTGAGAAGAAAACAATTTAGTAAATGTGAAGCTGAAAGAAAAATAGTCAGATCTTTTTGTAATTATCAGCATTTGAAAAGTTATACTCTGTTGCTGAGAAATTTTAAAAGCTAAACACAGTTTAAGGGGCATACAAATGGAGAAGTATTTACATAAATTGTTAAAATGTGGTTCAAGAGTTAAAAGATGAAGCAAGACCTTATCAGAAAGCATTGTTCCAGTCCATTTTCCCATTTTCTGTAAATCCATTTCCCATGTTAGTAATTATAATATATTTTTGGTAGTGATAACTCATAATTTGCAATGGGTCCTTTTATAGCAAGCTCTACTGCATTTGAAATACAATTCAATGTATCTTTTTTTTCACTGAATTATCTGAGGTTTATACTTGGTACCTCTGGGTACACAATCAAAATATATTACCTTACTTTCATGAGATCTGTGATAACTATCTAACCAGTAATCTAGAGAGGCCTCAAAGAACTTAAACACAGACAGTTGTGTTTTGATGCAAGGACAGAACAAAGGGAAAGGTCTGTTATCTTATATTATGAATTATCTTAAAGTTTAACAAAAACAACTATATCTGACTTGCTGATTTGAAGATGGCCATTTCTGGGGGATTAAATGTAAAACAAGGAGGCTGGAAGGATCAAGAAAGAACGAAAGATTCCAACAGCTAGCTCAGATCTTAAGTTATCCCAAGAAGAATTCTATTTCTATACACATACCTTATTATATATAATTGGATTCCATCTGGCTGAAGGTGGATAGCACGAGATAACTCTCTTACTGCCTTTTTCAATTTGTGCAACTGTTGAGTGATAAATAGAAACTTAGCTCATAATAATACTGATTGCTTCCTTTCTGATAGTTATTCCCTCCCACCCTTCAATACAGAAATTTTGCAGGAATCTCTCCTAATACATGTGTTTCTTAAGAATCATCAAAGCAAGTGGGATACAGAGAAGTTAAAAAAAAATTTATGAAGCAAAGTCTTTTTTTTTAATTATCTTTAAATTTGAAGAATGATTACACAGATCCACAAATATATAGTTTTAAATAAATATGATTATATCATATATTCTAGTTTGTTTTTCTTTTTTGTTTAGCTTTTCAGTTTTCTCCCTCAACCTTAACACCTTTTACACCAAACTTTACTCATGCTAATAAACTAGCTTGCAAAGGAATGTAAAATAAAAAGTAAAAGTCAATTCCACTTAAAATTAAGAGAGGAAAAACAAGCTTGCACTTAATGAGTAAAATGAATGAATAAAACAAAATACAACAATGATGAAAAAGATATCTGTTTAAAATCAATATACAATGAAAAGTAAACAACGATTCTTTCCTTAATACTGGTTACAGAGCATAATCTGAATTTGTACAAATTTTTACAAACATTGGGGAAATTACAAAAGGGGGAACTAAACACATCCCAGCAAAATGAACCTGGGACAACCAACGACTCCTCTTACTATGCTGACATGGTGATCAAAACATTTGTGCATAGAAGTAGACAATACCTGTTAAAATGGTGCAAAGTGTTTGGAGGAAATAGTGGGTGGAGTCAAAAGAGGGAATTCAAAAGGAGGGAGTCTGAGATGTTTTTAAATAAATTTAAGAATTACTGTGGAACTTCAGGCCTGCTGCTTCTCAAGCTAACCCTGATCAGGTTGGTATAATTAATAAACCACCTTGTCATATGCCTGCATTGCTCCACCTGGTTCCAATCATACATAGCTATGCATTGAGGAAACCCTGACTGGGAATGATGGAAGCTCACTCTCTGGTCTTTGCAAGTTTTCCTGGGGTTGGACTTCTCCAGGTAGCATTAGATTGGATTTACCCTGGAGCCTAAACCCACACCGTAGGCATATGTATTCTTCTATATACATACACAGGGTTTGGTTTGTCATTGTTTTATCTACATGGGATCATACTGTATACACTTTAAAGTCTTCTAAATCTTGTTCTAGAATATCTCTTGGAAATCCCTCCAAATCACCTGGCATAATTCTAACTATTCTTTTTATTGACTATATAATACTCTATAGTGTGAATACAACATAATTTATTCAACCATTACTGTGAAGAGGTTTTTGTCTCCTCAGAACAATGAGTCTTTGAATATATGTCCTTACACCTTGATATTATGCTGGTGCTTTGGTTTCTAAATACGCTCGGAGGAAATTCCAACTTCCCCATAAGGCCTCAGCTCCATCAACAGGGAGTGAAGCAAAAGGGCCACACACACTCCCCACCCCTTCCCAACAGGGATCAAAAGCAAACCTGCCCTGGGGATAATACCAAAATGGCCCCAGGGTCTTCTGCTTCCATCATCAGGAAGGTAAGGACTTAGTCACACTGCATCCTGAGATGAAGACAATGAGAACAGAGCCCCTAGCAAACTCCCAATGGACATGCAGCGTGAGCAAGAAATGAACCTCTGTTACTTTAAGATGGTGATTTTGAACTTTTATTTGTTGTTGTTGTTTTCCACAGCATAACAGGCTATCCTGACTGAAACCAATGTGAGGAGAGGACTTGTAGGAGATGAGGGCAGAAAGGTAACAAGGAGCCAGTTCACATGAGCTCTTGTAGGCCTTTGGCTTTTGCAAGATTTGGCTTTTATTCTGAGCACAAAGGGAAGCTATTGAAGGGTTCCAGGCAAAGAAGTGAAATAATCTGATTTATGTTTTAACAGGATCACTATGCTGCTGTTTTGAAAACCCATCAAAAAGGAATAAAGAACAGAAGCAAAAAGACCAGGAGGCTACTGCAATAACCCTGGTGAGAAATCAGTGTCTTGGACAGGACAGTTAATGATGGAGCAGTAGAGGGAATATCTGTTTTGAAAGGTAGACACAACAGCTAACAGTCTTTATCTCTGGGAAGTCCAAGTTGGTTGGAGTCAGAGAGAGCTCTTATTATTTACTATATTGTTTGAATTTTACACTAAGGATATATTATTTTTTAATTTAAATAACTTGTAAATTTAAAAAAAAATTTAAAAGAAAGTGTGAATGATTTGGACCCCATTCTATGCACAGATCTCATTCTATGAACTCACCCATTCACTCACTCCTCATACACACACACACAAAACTGATGGACTCTAAAATGTTAACAGTAGTTATCTCTGGAGAATGAAATAATGGATGTTTTTTAATGTATTCTTATTTGCATACATATATTACATGTGGTAAATATACATTGCTTTTGTAATAAGAAAAAAAACAGGCATTATTTTAAAAAAAAAAGACAAAAATTCACACCTAATCAGGAGAGGATTTTTAAGTGGGTAATTATAGTTAACTATCAATATATCTACCTAATATGTATTGTTTATAAATGCATTAGGCTCTGTAATTAGCTGAAAAAGAATACGTTGATATATTTGAAATTACATTGAACAAATATTCAAAAAAATGAAACATTTTTAAAAAATCAAAGTTCTCAAACCTTAAATACCTTATGATAGGCTTCTGCTCGACAAATATAGCTTTGAATATACATAGGGTCAAGTCTAATAGCCTCAGAAAAATACCGAGTGGCTTCAATGTAGTTATCCAGGTGTAGTAGATATATGAGGCCAATATTTATATAAGGCAAAATAATGGTTCTAAAAAAAATGAGAAAGCAAAATATTCTTAGACATTTTAATTATTCCAGATATTCTCCAATTATAAATGAACCTAATGAAATACATACATCAATTTATACCAGGGTTCTTTCTCTTGGACAGGACAGTTTTCCTAAAGCAAAATAAATTAGTTAAATACTTTCTATTAAAAATTATAAACACCTTTATGAAATCCTTAGTTAGGAATAAACATTTGTAGAGCCTGTCCTAGGAACTGATTTCCTGAAGTCTCCTAGACTCTTAGCAATACTTCACTCTTCCCTGACTTATTCTTGACTTATCTTGGATAACAAGCTTAGTTTTCCTCAACTCAAAAGTTTTTGCCTCAAGCTATGTTATATTCGCCAAGAGAAAGGGTGAGGAACAGTGAGAAAGAGCAATATTCTCGAGGCTTAGGGTTAAAAATCCTCTCCACAGAGGTATTAACCCAGTTGCTTTTCTGTATCAAATAAAAGTTGTTTTTCTCTCTTAGAATCAAACAATTTTCAATGTAGAAATAACCTTAGAAATTATTTGTTCCATGCCTCTATTTCAAAATGAGGAAACTACACATTCTGTATCCCAGCTGCACAGAAGCCCTGACCCTTTTGCCGACTGCCCACTTTCTGGCTTTCTGCAACTGAAACTCATTTCTTTCTCTTCCTGACTCAAAAATATCCCAAAGAAAACCACTGTGGCCATTGTGGAGCCATGTTCCATGACTTTTCCCAAGTCAAGTTCAAAGTTTACCTTAAATAAGCTAAGTAAGCAGTCTGCCGGTTGGCACAGAATGGGCATGATTTGTTACTCTTTCTGACACCTTCCATTGTAAAGAATACTTCTTTGGAAAGAAGAGGAATTATTTAATTAACTTCTACTTTTTACAGCCTGGCTTTCTGACTAGTGTATGTAACTTTCAGTCTGTTCCTTCCTGAACCTGTGTTCTAATGGTATTTGCTTTTTTTATTTTGCTTTACTAAACAAAATGTAGTCAGAAGTCCTAAATAGAGGATTTCTTCCCACTGAGTCGTATATCGTGCCTAGCAACAATATAGCAAGCAAGTATTTTGCCATTATTTTAAAACTTGATGACAATTTTCCATGAACTTAACTTCAAAAAGTTTTAACCTGGGCATGCCCAAACTGCTCTTAATTACTGGTTGATTTTGCTATCCTTGGATTTAAACTCCTCTCAAACCCATTCAATCTCTAAAGTTTGCAGAAGCATCTGAGGCAAACAGATATTGAGAACAGTTCTTATTTTAGAAGTAAGCTTATTTTCAGAGGTAGTATTCTAATTCTAGGATGGCTTCATAATTGTCTCATTTTTACAAGGTTATTAATGATGAGGGGAGAAAGCTTTTTCTTCCACCTATTTTATATAAAAGTGAAATCAGTAAGAATCAAAGGGAAAACATACCTTTCTAGAGAAATAACAGCTTCAAAGTCACAAACTGCCAGCAACCAAAGTTTTAGATCCGTGTAGAGTGTGCCACGATGCAGGAAGCAGCTAAGATTCTCACAGCCGTCATTTATGAGAGCTTAAGAATAAAGGGATATATCATATTCAGGTTCTGAACAAACATATCCGAGTTACATTTTAGCCTATGCCCCTTCCTACTGTTTATTCTTATTTTTTTTAACATTACATAAAATAAAACATATCTGTCATGAGTGTACTTATTTGGTGAGTAAAACACAGTACTCACATAAAAAAGTGTATTTGTTTATAAGGAACAATGTGACTGTTATGGTTCACAAACTCATTAGAGCTGGGAGAAATCCTGGTATTAATCTATGATAGTCCACTCACTTTACAGACGAAGAGATTAAGGTCCAAAGGGGCCAGGTACAGTGACCATGCAAATCAATGGCAAAGATGGGCCTAGAATCTAACCTCTGATCCCCTGCAGTGGATTGCAGTCAGAAAGGTGCCATTGCCCTTGATGGCTTGTTATTATTTGGAAGGTAGGAAGGCATCATTACTGGCCCAAGAACAGGTTCTGGTACAAACCCAGACTGGGGCAGACAGAAGAGGTCAGGCTTATACACATAAACCAGGAGGGACAGCTCAAAGAGGCTACTCCAATTGCAAGCAGACCTTGGAGTTAACGCAGGCAACTTGACTATGCGTATCCCAAAGAACAGAAGCATGGGGCAAAAATAACCTCCTCTCAGGACTCCAGGCATGTGGCTCTCATCAGTGACCAGTCTAGCAGTCTAGAGGTTATCTCGTGTCTCCTCACTTGCTGATTCCCCCTCAACTTTCAAAAACATGCAGTGAAGTAGATGAGATTTTTACATTTGATCCACATCGCCCAAGCTTCTCAAGCTAAAAAGGGAAAGTTCTGCAAAAAATGAACACACAGCCTGGGGCACAAATATGCACAATACTAGATTTGGGGAAGTATTCCTAGTGTAAGCAGTGATCATACAGATTAAGCAATCACTTGAAGGCCATTTGACTGCTCAGTTCACAGTATGACTGTCTAGCAAGGAGAAAAATAGCTGCAGTTGGTTAGTTGGTTGCTCTAGAAAAATAGAAACATTCTTCTTTTTTTTTTTTTTTTTGCGGTACGCGGGCCTCTCACTGTTGTGGCCTCTCCCGTTGCGGAGCACAGGCTCCGGACGCGCAGGCTCAGCGGCTGTGGCTCACGGGCCCAGCCGCTCCACGGCATGTGGGATCTTCCCGAACCGGGGCACGAACCCGTGTCCCCTGCATCGGCAGGCAGGCTCTCAACCACTGCGCCACCAGGGAAGCCCTCTTCTTTTTTTTTAATTTATCTTTTTTTAATTTTTGAATTTAATTTATTTTTTTATACAGCAGGTTCTTATTAGTCATCAGTTTTATACACATCAGTGTATACATGTCAATCCCAATCGCCCAATTCTTCACACCATCACCACCACCACCCCGCCGCTTTCCCCCCCTTGGTGTCCATATGAGAAACATTCTTCTTGAGGAAACAAAAATATTAGAATTACTTATCCTCTCTGTGCTTCGGTTTTCTCATCAGTAAAATGGGGATGATAATAGTACCTACCTCATAGCATTATTCTGAAGAGTAATTGAGACTCTCCATATATAGCATTCAGAATAGTGCTTGGCAAGTAGTGAAACGCCTAATGAATGTAAGATATTATTATTAGCTTAGAAAAATATATTGAGGGTCCTTTTTGATTGTGAAAGATAAAACTCCTTAGGCTATCCTATAGGAAAAGACTGAGGCTAAAATAAAGCTGGTCTGCTCTGAATAATTAAATAACAAGGATCTGTATTATTGTGATAGCCTAGAAAAGAGCAAGTGAAACGCCCAAAACTTGGAGAAGAGGGAAATACGAGAAAGCAGCTCTTAGGAAGACCAGGAAGAAAGGGGTTTCGCCAGATGGCAGATGGACAGGGCTGACAGAGACCAATAAAAGATAAACTTACAGAAATAAGGGTGTTTAACCTTCAAATTTAAATTATCTGTGCTAACTTTATCCTCTGAACCCTAAAACATTTAGTAACAGATGGTAGCCGTGAGCAGTGAACGGGTGAACAAAAATGGAGACTCAATCAGACAGCAGAAATTAGGTACAAAGATTCCAAGAGAATTGAACAGGAATCCTCAGTTCTCTCTTCTAGGAATCCTTGGAAATAGAAGGGAGGGCACTAGACTCCTCTCAGCACATAGGATGGGCTTTGAGTTATTTTATTTGAATATTCATGGGAAGGGTGACCTCAGAAGGCAAATGGATTTAGAGATATCAAGAAACAATCATCTTTTGGAGTTCCCTGGTGGTCTAGCGGTTAGGATTCGGCACTTTCACTGTTATGGCCCGGGTTCAATCCCTGGTCAGGGAACTGAAATCCCGCGAGATGCAAAGCACTGCCAAAGGAAAAAAAAAGGAGAAACAATCATCTTAGATTGCCTCCCCTGAGGAGCTATGTATTCTCTTCCTAAGAGTCTAGTGGTCTCCTTAATCTCTAGATTCTGCCTCATCTAGGATGTTGGGATTCTAGCACTTTGCACCCAGGTGAACACAGCCATGTTTGGAGTGTTGGACTCTGGCTAGAATTTGCCAGTCAGGATGGGCTAATTTATTCAGCTGGACACTGTTTACTGAGCACTTATTCTATGCCCAGAATTGTGGACATATTCATATACCAAGAATGCACTGGTACAGGGTAAAGAGAAAATGGCCACTTTTTGCTGCTGCATCCTCTTACTGAGGATTCTCAAAGCCCATTTTTAGTCTAAGGGTTACAAAACTCTGAATTTGACTAATCCATGGGCTGGGTCTATGGAGTAGGACACAGCCCACTAGGAAAAATCACTACCATTTTATCAAGACGACTAAGAAATAGGCCTGGGGCTTCCCTGGTGGCGCAGTGGTTGGGGGTCCGCCTGCCGATGCAGGGGGCGCGGGTTCGTGCCCCGGTCCAGGAGGATCCCACGTGCCGCGGAGCAGCTGGGCCTGTGAGCCGTGGCCGCTGGGCCTGCGCGTCCGGAGCCTGTGCTCCGCAACGGGAGAGGCCACAGCGGTGAGAGGCCCGCGTACCGCAAAAAACAAACAAACAAACAAACAAAAAAGAAATGGCCTGGATTTCCATAAATAGCCTCAGAACTTCATATATAGAAAGAGATTTCTTTGATATGATGTTGTCTCTGTCACAGTTGTACACACGTAAACACACACACACTCATACACACTAAAAGGGAATATTAGAAACACTTTTAGCTAAATTATTGTAGCTTTAAGTATAAATAAATATATATGCTATATAAATATATAAGTATATATATATAAATGTATAACAATATACATATTACATTAGTCATCCCACATTAGTATTCTACTCCATGAAAGTGAGCTGCTGAACCTCAGATTAAATTCCCATGTATTTGCCATTAAAGGTGAAGTACCTGAAACACTGTAATCCTGCAGTGCTCTAAGAGGGTTACTCTTCCTAAATAAGCAGGCTCTGTAATACAATGCTAACCAGTTATTAGGATCTAAGTGAATTGCAGTAGAAAGATCTTGAGTTGCTTGCTTATAAAAGTGCTGTTTAAAATATACTCTCCCTCGGTATGTCCTAGAAAAAGTAAAAAATTCATTTTAACATGTACTGCAAAATATAAATTTTCTCTTTTGGGCAAACTTATACAACTACTTTTATATTTGAATAACAACTTGTGATTATTTCTCTTTGCTTCCCAGGAAAGTTTAGTCATAATGTTAATAGCAAAAAGGATATGGACAATTTATAAATAAATATGTAAATATATAATAAAATACTTTATTATTATATGTATAAATAAATATATAATAAAATACTTTATGCTTGTTGATAATATTATATATTAATTATATATATGCTTAATAATTATATTATATTTCTTACATTTATCAGAGAGGTGTGTCAATAAAATAAATGAGGCACCCAAGATACACTGAAGATACACCCCCAAAAATGGGAGGCAGCTCTATCTGCAAGGGTAAAAGCTATTGTATCAGTTTTATGAGTTGAATTCTATCTCCATTAACTTCTGACTTCAATTTCGAAATTTTCATTGACCTATATCAACTCTGAAAATCTCATCTTCGATCACTTAATAATGTAAAACAAATCAGTCTTTACAGCTAAAATTAAAAAGACAATTAAGGAAAAACAGGAAGAAAGCTAGTAGGTTGCCTGCTCTGAAGAAGTTAAATCCAGGGGGAGGAAAATAGATCTTCAAGAAGGTTATAGTATGAAAACAATGGTAATTTGGAAAAAAGAGTACAGCAAGTAACAGAGGTCTTTCAAAAGCACTAAGCATCCTAAGACTTAGGATATTTTATCGTGGAACAAAATATTTTTTTACCCCACATATAAGAAATGTCTTATGTAGTTTCTAATGAATATAAGAATCTTACATTTATTTTTAATAATTTCTGATTGCTAAAGACTATTACTAATTATTTCTAAGTATATATATGATTCTGAACTTAAAATCTTACAGAATAAAGCATTACTAATATTTTTTGTAGGATTCCATTAAGTCATGTCAATTCCTCAAACACACTGACTTCTGCGTCCATTCCTTCTTTCATTTCTACTGCCTCAATACTGAAGACCCTCATCAGATCACATCTGGGCTACTACTTTATTCCATTCTTATCTCTAGCGTGATGAGATTTGATCATCAGCTAATAAAGATCACTTTTCTCAAAAACTTTCAACAGCCCCCTATTGACAATGGGATAAGGCTGAATTCTTTAAAAAGGCATATAAGGCCTCCCATAAGATAACACCACATTATAACACCTTGAATTAACCTTCTGTTCTTCTCCAACTAATCTGATGCCTTCCTGCAAGTAATCCCCCTTTAAGTCAAGAAGTAGACAACCAGAATAGAACAATAACTAGGGATGAATTTTTAAAGAGCTTCAAAAAAGTTTGCCCTCTCTTCAAATGGGTGCAAGCTGAGATAATTCTAGAAGTAAGTTATTTCAAACTTTCAAAGAACAAAAATTATCCAAATCTAAAGACATGTTTCTAAGAAAAGAAAAAGATGAAAGACTTAATTCATTTTGAGAAAGTAGCCAAATCCTGAAATCAAAATCTGACTATGAAATTAGTGAACAATCTTACTATGAATATAGATGAAAAACTCTTGAAGAAAGTGAAGACAAAGCAAATTCAGTATTGTTTAATAATATTCTATCTAAAAATATATGACGGCCAAGAGGCATTTATCCTTCAAAATTAGAAAGCCTATTACCATGAAATTCTTATACATAGATCATAGGAAAAAAATTTAAACAGGAATAAAGAGATACTCCCTTGAAATAATTAAAGAATAAATGGCTCAAAAATTACAACTGTGATGTTTCTTGGTAACAAAGCCATTTTCATTAAGTTCAAAAGACGAAGATTCTTATTATCACCAACATTATTGTTAAGTTAAAGTTGATGCAATGATAAAATGAGTTGGGAAATTAGAGTAGAGCAAAAGAGGTAGAACAGGGAACTCCGAAACTCCACCTTTCCACAAAAGCAATGAATAAGCGGGCAAACACTGTCAGAAGCAATTAAAGAATTAAGAATCTAATTAAAAACTTAGAATCACCAGGGTAATACTTAATAAAGGAGGAAAAGCTGCAGAATTTTGGTAAGAGAGCTCTGTGGTGTTCTAACTCACCCTATTTCCCTCCCCAACTTCCCAGACACATGGTGGCCTTGAAGAAAACAACCTGCATTCCTGATGCAGGTTACTAGTACCAGAGGGAACAATACAAATCTTATTCTCAAAGAACTGTAGCTGTGTAGTTTTGACCTGTCTGGTGGATCACTGAAAGACTGGCTCAAATGTTTCCCTTTGTTTTGACTGCCTTAGAGCTTTCCCAGGGCTGATGTGACTTCCTGGATGGTATTTATCAAAGTCATTTAAAGGCAAACGTATTAGCTGCTGCCACTTGGGGCAAGGGATAACAGCTGGGGCAGGCAATAGTCAAACCAAAAACCCTTGTAAGAAAGAAGGTGGAGAAGGAGATACCGGGGGATGAGGGCTTTAGAAAGTTTCCGCATATTTTAGGGAATCTAAAAGGCCACATGCAAACCCAAGGCTGAAAGCATGCACAGAAAAGACCTACGAAGACCCTTAGCTTTCACCTCTGGTTAATTCAGGCTCTGTGCAAGTAGGACATGAAAGCCAAGTCATTGAAGTTGTCTGGATAAGCATTCAGGGAGTGCCCCAAAAGAGAGTCAATCTGCAAAGACTGAGAGAGTTTTTTTGTTTGTTTCGTTGGTTGGTTTCGTTGGAATCTCAGTCAAATCACTAGCTAACCTCCAAGATAACAGAACACAGACTTCAGTGGCCACACATGACAAGGAATACAGACTTACAAAATCTGTTCAGAAAAGTCACTAAACAAACTACACGAACGACAAGAAGCAGCAACAAAAAACACTTAAAGAGGAGGAGGTGAATATGATATCCAAAGGTGCCACATAATAATATTCAAAATGACTACTTTTCAACAAACAATTACAAGTAATGCAAAGGAAGAAGAAAATATGGCCCATTCACAGGATAAAAAGAAAAAAATAGAAACCATCCTTGAGGACGCCCAGACATTGGACAAAGACTTAAAATCAACTGTCTTAAAATCAACTTAAAAACTTTAAATAAACTATCTTTGGGAAACCCATGGCGGTCCAGTGGTTAGGACTCGGCGCTTTCACTGCCAGGGCGCAGGTTCGATCCCTGGTCAGGGAACTAACATCCTGCAAGCCATTTGGCCCAGCCAAAAACAAAAAACAAAACAAAACAAAACAACCCACAAAACTATCTTAAATATGTTCATATAGCTAAAAGAAACCATAAAGAACTAAAGAAAACTAGAAGAATGATGTCTCAACACATAGGGAGTATCAATAAAGATACTGATAGATAGAACTAGATTGATAGGTAGAGAAATTATTGAAAAAAAGGAACCAAATAGAAATTCTGGAGTTGAAAACTACAAAAACGAATGAAAATTCACTAGGTTTCAACAACAGATTTGAGAAGGTGAAAGAAAAATTCAGGAAACTTGAAGTAAGGTCAATTCAGATTATCCAGCCTGAGAAGCAGAAAGAAAAACAGAGTGAAAAAAAAAACAAAAAAAGGCTAAGGGACCTCTGGAACACCATCAAGCATACCAACATATGCATACATTGCAAGTCACAAAAGGAAAGGAGATAGTAAAGGAGCAGAAATGACATTTGAAAAAGTAATGGTTGAAAGCTTCCCAAATTTGATGAAAGAAATGAGTCTATACAACCAAGAAGCTCAATGATTCCATAAATTCGAAGAAATGTAGAGGCACCTTATAATCAACCTGGTGAAAGCCACAGACAAAGAAAGAATCTTGAAAGCAGTATGAGAGAAGCAACTCATCATGTACTTGGAATACTTGGAATATTCATCAATAGATGAATAGCTGATTTCTCATTCAAAATCACGGTCAGAAAGATCATGACTCACTGAATAGTCTATGAATCATAAACACAATAAGTAAAAAGAAAACCACTCTTAGGCACAATATACCAAAACTGCTGAAATCCAAGGACAAGAAGGGCTTCCCTGGTGGCACAGTGGTTAAGAATCTGCCTGCCAATGCAGGGAACACAGGTTCGAGCCCTGGTCAGGGAAGATCCCACATGCCACAGCGCAACTAGGCCCGTGTGCCACGACTACTGAGCCTGCGTTCAGGAGCCTGTGAGTCACAACTACTGAGCCCGCATGCCACAACTACTGAAGCCCACACTCCTACAGCCTGTGCTTCACAACAAGAGAAGCCACCGCAATGAGAAGCCCATGCACATCAACGAAGAGTAGCCCCCGATTGCCACAACTAGAGAAAAGCCCTCGCACTGCAATGAAGACCCAACACAGCCATAAATAAATAAATAAATAAATAAAAATTTTAAAAACAAAGACAATGAGAAAAGTTTAAAAGCAACCAAAGGAAAATGACACATTACTTTCAAAGGCATTGACTAACCACTGATTTTTTCACTTAAAAAAAAAAAGGAATCTATATGACACTGCATTGCAATATGTTCAAAGTGCTAAAAGAAAATAAATGCCAAGGGAGGACCTTCAAGATGGCAGAGAAGTAAGACATAGAGATGACCTTCCTTCCCACAAATACATCAAAAATACATCTACATGTGGAACAACTCCTACAGAACACCTACTGGCAGAAGACCTCAGACTTCCCAAAAGGCAAGAAAATCCCTACGTACCTGCGTAGGACAAAAGAAATAAGAAAACACAGAGACAAAAGAATAGGGATGGGACCCACACCTCTGGGAGGGAGCTGTGAAGGAGGAGAAGTTTCCACACACTAGGAAGCCCCTTCGCGGGCGGAGACAGGGTGTGCGCAGGGGGGAAGCTTCGGAGCCGCGGAGGAGAGCACAGCAACAGGGGTGCAGAAGGCAAAGCAGAGAGATTCCCGCACAGAGGATCGGGGCCGACCAGCAGTCACCAGCCTGAGAGGCTTGTCTGCTCACCTGCTGGGATGGGTGAGGGCTGGAAGTTGAGGCTCGGGCGTCAGAGGGCAGATCCCAGGGAGAGGACTGGGGTTGGCTGCGTGAACACAGCCTGAAGGGGGCTAATGCACCACAGCTAGCCGGGAGAGAATCTGGGAGAAAGTCTGGAAATGCCTAAGAAGCAAGAGACAATTGTTTCAGGGTGCGCGAGGATTGGGGATTCAGAGCATCCCCTAAATGAGCTTCAGAGACAGGCGTGAGCCGCAGCTTTCAGCGCAGACACCAGAGACAGGCATGAAACGCTAAGGCTGCTGCTGCAGCCACCAGGAAGTCTGTGTGTAAGCACAGGTCACTATCCACACCTCTCCTCCCGGGAGCCTGTGCAGCCCGTCACTGCCAGGGTCCCGGGACAATTTCCCTGGGAGAACACACACCACGCCTCAGGCTGTTGCAATGTCAGGCCAGCCTCTGTAGCTGCAGGCTCACCCTGCATTCTGTACCCCTCCCTCCCCACAGCCTGAGTGAGACAGAGCCTCCTAGTCAGCCGCTCCTTTAACCCCCTCCTGTCTGGGTGAAGAGAAGACGTCAGAGGGCAACCTACATGCAGGGGCAGGGCCAAATCCAAAGCTGAACCCCAGGAGCTGTGCAAACAAAGAAGAGAAAGGAAAATTTCTCTGTGCAGCCTCAGGAGCAGAGGATTAAATCTCCACAATCAACTTGATGTACCTGCACCTGTGAAATAACTGAATAGACAACAAATCCTCCCAACATTGAGGTGGTAGACTTTGGGAGCAACTGTGAACTTGAGGTTTGCTATATGTGACTGACTAGTTTCTGATTTATAAGTTTACATTAGTTTAAATTTTAGATCTTTTTATCATTGTTGGATTTGTTTATTGGTTTGGTTGCTCTCTTCTTTTTTTATTACCTTTAAAATTTTTAATTCTAATATTTTTAAATTTTTTTATTTTATTTATTTATTTATTTTCTTCTCCCTTTTCTTCTGAGCTGTGTGGCTGACAGGGTCTTGGTGCTCTGGCCGGGTGTCAGGCCTGAGCTTCTGAGGTGGGAGAGCTGAGTTCAGAACATTGGACCACCAGAGACCTCCTGGCTCCATGTAATATTGATCCGCAAGAGCTCTCCCAGAAATCTCCATCACAACACTAAGAGGCAGCTCCACTCAACAACCAGCAAGATACAGTGCTGGAGAACCCACAGCAAACAACTTGCAAGACAGGAAGACAAACCACCCATTTGCAGGGAGGCTGTGTAAAATCATACTAGGGGCACAGACACTCCAAAAGAGACCACAGGAGGCGGTCCTGCACACCAGAAAGACTAGATCCAGCCTCATCCACCAGAACACAGGCACCAGTCCCCTCCACGAGGAAACCCACACAACCCACTGAAGCAACCTTACCCACTGGGGGCAGACACCAAAAACAACGGGAATTACTAACATGCAGGCTGTGAAAAGGAGACCCCAAACACAGTAAGTCAAGCAAAATGAGAAGACAGAGAAATACACAGCAGATGAAGGAGCAAGGTAAAAACCCAACAAACCAAACAAATGAAGAGGAAATACGCAGTCTACCTGAAAAACAATTCAGAGTAGTGATAGTAAAGATTATCCAAAATCTTGGAAATAGAATAGAGAAAATACAAGAAACGTTTAACAAGGACCTAGAAGAACTAAAGAGCAAAGAAACAATGATGAACAACACAATAAATGAAATTAAAAATTCTCTAGAAGGAATCAGTAGCAGAATAACTGAGGCAGAAGAACGCATAACTGACCTGGAAGATAAAATAGTGGAAATAACTACCACAGAGTAAAATAAAGAAAAAAGAATGAAAATAATTGAGGACAGTCTCACAGACTTCTGGGACAACATTAAACGCACCAACATTCAAATTATAGGGGTCCCAGAAGAAGAAGAGGAAAAGAAAGAGACTGAGGAAATATTTGAAGAAATTATACTTGAACACTTCCCTAATATGGGAAAGGAAATAGCCAATCAAGTCCAGAAAGGGCAGAGAGTCCCATACAGGATAAATCCAAGGAGAAACATGCCAAGACACATATTAATCAAACTATCAAAAATTAAATACAAAGAAAAAATATTAAAATCAGCAAGGGAAAAGCAACAAATACCATACAAGGGAATCTCCATAAGATTAACAGCTGATCTTTCTGCAGACACTCTGCAAGCCTGAAGGGAGTGGTGGGACATATTTAAAGTGGTGAAGGGGAAAAACCTACAACCAAGATTACTCTACCCAGCAAGGATCTCATTCAGATTTGATGGAGCAATTAAAACCTTTATAGACAAGCAAAAGCTAAGAGAATTCAGCACCACCAAACCAGCTTAACAACAAATGCTAAAGGAACTTCTCTAGGCAGGAAGCGCAAGAGAAGGAAAAGACCTACAATAACAAACCCAAAACAATTAAGAAAATGGTAATAGGGACATACATATCGATAATTAACTTAAATGTAAATGGATTAAATGCTCCAACTAAAAGACATAGACTGGCTGAATGGATACAAAAACAAGACCTTTATGTATGCTGTCTACAAGAGACCAACTTCAGACATAGGGACACATACAGACCAAAAGTGAGGGGATGGAAAAACATACTCCATACAACTGGAAATCAAAAGAAAGCTGGAGAAGCAATTCTCATAGCAGACAAAATAGACTTTGAAATAAAGACTATTACAAGAGACAGAGAAGGACACTACATAATGATCAAGTGATCAATCGAAGAAGATATAAAAATTGTAAATCTTTATGCACCCAACATAGGAGCACCTCAATACATAAGGCAAATGCTAACAGCCATAAAAGGGAAAATCGACAGTAACACAATCATAGTAGGGGACTTTAACACCACACATTCACCAATGGACAGATCAACCAAAATGAAAATGAATAAGGAAACACAAGCTTTAAATGACACATTAAACAAGATGGACTTAATTGATATTTATAGGACATTCCATCCAAAAAGAACAGAATACACTTTCTTCTCAAGTTCTCATGGAACATTCTCCAGGACAGATCATATCTTGAGTCACAAATCAAGCCTTGGTAAATTTAATAAAACTAAAAACGTATCAAGTATCTTTTCTGACCACAACGCTATGAGACTAGATATCAATTTCAGGAAAAAAAATCTGTAAAAAATACAAATACATGGAGGCTAAACAATACACTACTAAATAACCAAGAGATCACTGAAGTAATCAAAGCAGAAATCAAAAAATACCTAGAAACAAATGACAATGAAAACGCGATGGCCCAAAACCTATGGGATGCAGCAAAAGCAGTTCTAAGAGTGAAGTTTATAGCAATACAATCCTGCCTCAAGAAACAAGAAAAATCTCAAATAAACAACTATTCTTACACCTAAAGCAATTAGAGAAAGAAGAACAACAGCAATAAAAAAAAACCATAGTTAGCTGAAGGAAAGAAATCATAAAGTTCAGATCAGAAATAAATGAAAAAGATGAAGGAAATGATAGCAAAGATCAATAAACCTAAAAGCTGGTACTTTGAGAAGGTAAACAAAATTGATAAGCCATTAGCCGGACTCATCAAGAAACAAAGGGAGGGGCTTCCCTGGTGGCGCATTGGTTAAGAATCCGCCTGCCAATGCAGGGGACACGGGCTCGATCCTTAGTCCGGGAGGTTCCCACACGCCACAGAGCAGCTAAGCCTATGTGCCACAACTACTGAAGCTTGCACGCCTAGAGCCCATGCTCCGCCACAAGAGAAGCCACCACAGTGAGAAGCCCACGTGCAGCAATGAAAACAAATGCAGCCAAAAATAAATAAATAAATAGATTTTTTTAAAAAAAAGAAACAAAGGGAGAAGACTCAGATCAACAGAATGATAAATGCAAAAGGAGAACATCACACTGCAGAAATACAAAGGATCATGAGAGATTACTATAAGTGACTATATGCCAATAAAATGGACAATGTGGAAGAAATGGACAAATTCTTAGAAAAGTACAACCTTCCAAGACTGAACCAGGAAGAAATAGAAAATATAAAGAGACCCATTACAGCACTGAAATTGAAGTTGTGATTAAATATCTTCCAACAAACAAATGTTCAGGACCAGATGGCTTCACAGGCAAATTCTATCAAACATTTAGAGAAGAGCTAACACCTATCCTTCTCAAACCTTCCATAATATAGCAGAGGGAGAAACACTCCCAAACTCATTCTAAGAGGCCACCAACACCCTGATACCAAAACCAGACAAAGATGTCACAAAGAAAGAAAACTACAGGCCAATATCACTGATGAACACAGATGAAAAAATCCTCAACAAAATACTAGCAGACAGAGTCCAGCAGCAAATAAAAAGGATCATACATCAGGTTCAAGTGGGTTTATCCCAGGAATGCAAGGATTCTTCAATATATCCAAATCAATAAATGTGATGCACTATATTAATGAACTGCAGAATGAAAACCATATGATAATCTCAATAGATGCAGAAAAAGCTTTTGACAAAATTCAACACCCATTTATGATAAAAACTCTCCAGAAAGTAGGCATAGAGGGAACTTTCCTCAACATAATAAAGGCATATATGACAAACCCACAGCCAACATTGTTCTCAATGGTGAAAAACTGAAACCATTTCCACTAAGATCAGGAACAAGACAAGGTTGTCCACTCTCACCACTATTATTCAACATAGTTTTGGAAGTTTTAGCCACAGCAATCAGAGACAAAAAAGAAATAAAAGGAACCCAAATCAGAAAAGAAGAAGTAAAACTGTCACTGTTTGCAGATGACATGATACTATACATAGAGAATCCTAAAGATGCTACCAGAAAACTACTAGAACTAATCAATGAATTTGGTAAAGTAGCAGGATATAAAATTAATGCACAGAAATCTCTTGCAGTCCTATACACTAATGATGAAAAATCTGAAAGAGAAATTATGGAAACACTCCCATTTACCATTGCAACAAAAAGAATAAAATACCTAGATATAAACCTACCTAAGGAGACAAAAGACCTGTATGCAGAAAATTATAAGACACTGATGAAAGAAATTAAAGATGATACAAACAGATGGAGAGATATACCATATTCTTGGATTGGAAGAATCAACATTGTGAAAATGACTCTACTACCCAAAGCATTCTACAGATTCAATACAATCCCTATCAAACTACCAATGAAATTTTTCACAGAACTAGAACAAAAAAATTCACAGTTTGTATGGAAACACAAAAGATCCTGAATACCCAAAGCAATCTTGAGAAAGAAAAACAGAGCTGGAGGAATCAGGCTCCTGGACTTCCGAGTACACTCCAAATCTACAATAATCAAGACAGTATGGTACTGGCACAAAAAGAGAAATATTGATTAATGGAACAGGATAGAAAGCCCAGAGATAAACCCAGGCATCTATGGTGAACTTATCTTTGATAAAGGAGGGAAAAATATACAATGGAGAAAAGACAGCCTCTTCAATAAGTGGTGCTGGGAAAGCTGGACAGCTACATGTTAAAGCATGAAATTAGAACACTCCCTAACACCATACACAGAAGTAAACTCAAAATGGATTAAAGACCTAAATGTAAGGCCAAACACTATAAAACTCTTGGAGGAAAACATAGGCAGAACACTCTATGACATAAATCACACCAAGATCCTTTTTGATCCACCTCCTAGAGAAATGGAAATTAAAACAAAAACAAACAAATGGGACTTAATTAAACTTAAAAGCTTTTGCACAGCAAAGGAAATCATAAACAAGATGAAAAGACAACCCTCAGAATGGGAGAAAATATTTGCAAACAAAGCAACTGACAAAGGATTAATCTCCAAAATATACAAGCAGCTCATGCAGCTCAATATCAAAAAACAAACAACCCAATCCAAACATGGGCAGCAGACCTAAATAGACATTTCTCCAAAGAAGATATATAGATTGCCAACAAACACATGAAAGGATGCTCAACATCACTAATCAGTAGAGAAATGCAACTCAAAACTACAATGAAGTATCACATCACACCAGTCAGAATGGCCATCATCAAAAAATCTACAAACAATAAATGCTGGAGAGGGTGTGGAGAAAAGGGAACCCTCTTGCGCTGTTGGTGGGAATGTAAATTGATACAGCCACTATGTTGAATAGTATGGAGGTTCCTTAAAAAACTAAAAATAGAACTGTAATACGACCCAGCAATCCCACTACTGGGCATATACCCTGAGAGAACCATAATGCAAAAAGAGTCATGTACCAAAATGCTCATTGCAGCTCTATTTACAATAGCCAGGACATGGAAGCAACCTAAGTGTCCAACAGATGAATGGATAAAGAAGATGTGGCACATATACAATGGAATATTACTTAGCCATAAAAAGAAAAGAAATTGATTTATTTGTAGTGAGGTGGATGGACCTAGAGTCTGTCATACAGAGTGAAGTAAGTCAGAAAGAGAAAAACAAACAATGTACGCTAACACATATATATGGAATCTAAAAAAAAAGAAAATGGTTATGAAGAACCTAGGGGCAGGATGGGAATAAAGACGCAGACCTACTAGAGAATGGACTTGAGGACACAGGGAAGGGGAAGGGTAAGCTGGGACAAAGTGAGAGAGTGGCATGGACATATATACACTACCAAACGTAAAATAGATAGCTAGTGGGAAGCAGCCACATAGCACAGGGAGATCAGCTCAGTGCTTTGTGACCACCTAGAGGGGTGGGATAGGGAGGGTAAGAGGGAGGGAGATGCAAGAGGGAGGAGATATGGGGATATATGTATATGTATAGCTGATTCACTTTGTTATAAAGTAGAAACTAACACATCATTGTAAAGCAATTATACTCGAATAAAGATGTTTTTAAAAATAATTAATTAATTTTAAAAAAGAAAAAGATATGAAAAAGACTTCTTTACACAAACTATGAAACATTACTGACCAAAAGGAATGAAGACCTAAAGAAACAGAATGTACCGTATGCATACATGAAAAGACTAAAAATTGTTAGGATGTCAATTTCCCCCTACTGCTCTATAAATTCATTGCAACCCCAATCAAAATACAAAGGAATTGCCACAGAAGTTGACCTGCTGATTCTGTTCGGTTAAACCGTATGAAATTTTGAAATTTTACTATTTTGATATATAAAGAAGTCAATTTTCATATAATTTAACCCAACTCAATGTGTTTGGAAATGCAAAAAAGCCGAGGAATGCTCTGACAATTTTGACAGATCAAAAGAACTGTTCTACTGGATTTCAAGACTTATTATGAAACTATAGTATTTAAGGCAGCATAGTATTGGTGCAAAGATAGATTTTTTTTAAGACCCGCAAAATAGAAAAAGAGACTGAGAAATAGATCCACCCATACATGGATCTTCATTTCCTACAAAGCTAACACTGCAAAGTGATGGTAAAGGCACAGGGTTTTTATTAAATGTTGCTTGGAAAATTGAACATGCATGCAGAAAAAGTGAAATTTGTTTCCCTACTTCACATCATATACAAAAATTGATTCTAGGTGCACTGTAAATCTAACTTTAAAAGCAAAACAATAAACCTTCTAGAAGATCAGACAGGAGAATTCTACATGACACAAAAGTAGGAAAAACTTACTTATAGTACAAAAAAAGCACTAACCTTAAAGAAAAACGTTACTAAATCAGACTATGTTTCATTTTAAAACTTTGTTTACCAAAAGACAATTATTTAAGGAGTGCAGTGACAATCTGGAGGAGGAAAAAAATGTGCTGTAAATATAACCAACAAAGGGCCCATATCAAGAATATGTAATAGTTCATACAAATCAATAAGAAAAAAGACCAACAACCCAAAAGTCATCAATGACAAAAAAGAAAATCCAAATGGTTAAGAAAATTTTGAAAATGAATAATCATGTTGGTAATGAAGAAAATGAAAATTCAAACTAAATGAGATAATACTACACACCCACTAGGATGGCTACAACTTGAAAGTTATAATAGTACCCAGTACTGGTGTGGAGCCTGCATATACTGCTGGTAGTACAACCAGTTTGTAAAATTAGTTTGGCCCTACAGCTGAACAATTGCATACCCTATGTACCATATGTTCTACTCTTACTTGTGCATCCAACATAAATGAGTATATGTGTGTCATGTACAAGAAAGTTGAAGGAAACAGTATTTGTGATCATCAAAAATTAGAAACACTCAACTGTCCATCAACAGTAGGATGGATAAGTAAACTGCAATATATTCATGTAACTGAATACTATACAAAAATTAAAAGGAGAAAACTACAGCCACATGCAATAGTATATAATATTCAATGAAATAAGTTAGAATTGAAAGAAAACTACCTTATGATTCTCTTTATATAAAGTTCAAAAAAAACAGGCAAAACTAAACCAAGAATGTTTAGGGACACATACTTATGTGTTGAAACTATAAAGAAATACAAGTCAGGACAGTGGTTACCTTCTCAGGAAGGCAAAGGCACAAGAGGGTGCTAGTAAAGTTGTTTCTTGACCTGGTAATGGTTACACGAGCATTTACATTGTGATAAGTCATTAAGCTGTATGTTTGTACTTTGTATACTTTTTTTGGATGCTTGCTGTATTTTTCTATAAAAATGTTAATGTTAAACAAAAACTGTGAGTGAAGAGATGAATAGGTATGGCTACATACACATTTTAAGCCTCTTCAAAACAAAACTTAGATGAAAAGAAAAGCAACAAAATGGAAACTGTATTATGCACAATAAGGTTGGAAGAGCAAAGTTTAATATCCCAGTTACAATAAGATAGCACAGAAATCTATATGAACAGTTCTCTGTACTGAATGAATACAAAGTATATGAAAAGGAATCCAAAGAAACAAAATATAGGTCAATACTTCAAAAACTGATAATGTAACTAGTATTCAGGAAATGCAAATGAAACAATTCTAAATTATCATTTCATGCCATTTAAGTTAAACTACCCACTACTCTTAGGGTATAGGTAAAGATTTTCCTTCACTAGTAGCACTAAAAATCGATTCACTACTTTTAAAGGGCTGTCTGATGTATTTCAAGAAATTTTCTTTCCTGAGAATGTATTTCAAAAAAAAAAACATTCAAAAACCATATCTAAAATAATTCTCACCTTGCTTGAGAATTTTGGGGATCTATATTTAACAAGGTTGTAAAATCCTCTTCAGCTGCAATCCAGTTTTCATTTTCATAGTAGAACATCCCACGTTTAAATAATGCATCTGTTCTTCTGGGATCATAAAAGATACACTACACGGGGGTGTGGAGGGGAGGCACAAAAACATATCACATAATGAAAAAAAAAAACAAGAAAAGTATATAATCCTATAGCAAATTAAATGGACTAAAACCATGTTTTTAACTTCAGATTACATAAAAACAAACTACTTTTAAGATGCCAGAACTTTCAGATTTGCATTTGAAGACCATGCCTTTAGGAAGTCCATTTGTCATCAAATTCTAGAAAGTGGAGGTTTTATTAAAAAAAAACAAAAACAAAACCCAGCACATACAAGAAGCCAAGGTTTCTGCCCACTAAAATTTTTATTAATAAAACCTCATAAGTAATTGTTCAGCTAGAGTAGGGTTATATTGGATCTATCATAGCATTTTATTCCAATTAAAGACAATATATATTAGATCACATCAAGGCCGATTCAATGAAATTAAATATGGATTAATTTAGTCCCTAAAATGGTGAAAAGAAATGAATTGGTATTGGCATGGTTCATTCATTTCACATTGACATACAAGGCAACAGAGTAACGAGACTAAATCATTGTAAACTCAGTTGTGAAGTTCCTTGCCTATTGATAGTGGGGAGAAAAATGAAGCACAAAGATTATGAAGTATTTTTAAAACAGGGAAAAAAGAAACTCTAAAGATTCTGAAGTTTGTTTGACCTCAAGTTGCTGCATTAGTCAATCTTTAAACTATTGGTGCTACTAGATAAAGGAAATGATCAGAAAAGATATTTTAATAATTTTAATATCTTCAAAAGAGATTTGTGGTAACTTCTAGACAAGAAGTTACCAAAACTTATAATATTCTCTTGAAGCAAAAGTCAAGTATGTGGCTAACCATCACAGATTAAGAAACAGGGCAGTTGGGAACATGAAAAGCTAAATTATTTCAATAACATCTAAGTTCTCAATTGTACTAAGAACTAATAATTTAAAGTCAGGAGTTCATGGTTACAATTCTGCCGCAATCAGTGGAATAGCTGCCTGATTCTAGCCTCAAAATACAGTTCAGCTAAAATTCACTTCCTCAAGGGAATTCTCTGATATCCCCCAACCAAACATAAATTGCCTCCCATAATCTTTATTTCCATCATAGCATTCATCACAATTTGTAATTATATATTAGTGTATTTATTTCTTTAATATCTGTCCTTTAAATTATAGGCTCCATGTAAGCATGAAACATGTCTGTTTTATTCACCAAGATTTATCCACTACATTACACTACACAGTGCCTTAGCCAATAAATATTTGTGAGTAAATGAATGAATGAATGAATGAGCCAGTGAGCACAGCTTTCTTTTAAAGCAGATAGGTTTGCTGCAGAAGAGAATCAGCTACGTCTCAAGAGTTAAGAAGCAGAAAATGATTTTCTCCATTGTTTGAAAGAAAGAAGCAATCTTCAAAGGTTTCTTTATTCACTGCTTCATAGTCCAAGAGAAGAGAGCTGGAAAAGTCAAGTCCCCCTCAAAGTTGCCTCTTGCCTCAATGCTCCCACACCTGAATCAGACGTAAATCCATCCATTCAAAAAAATCGACATACTGTTAATATCAATCCCAGTAACGAACGTTCTAGGGCCTAATCTAAAATAAACTAATTTTGATTATATAACATATGAAAGAATTTCAACAATTTGCTGTAATATTAGGATGAGAATATCATGCTCTAAAATATATAAATGGCAGAATTATATGTGATACAGCTTACTTTAGTAAAGTCATCAATGGCCAGTACTTTGTTTTCTATTTCGTACATCTCACCCCTCCTGAAATATATATCAGCATCCATGGGCTTGCACTTAATTGCTTGAGTATAATTTACAATTGCCAAAGTACTGTCTTTTTTTCCTCTGAAAATTTCTGCCCTTGAAATATATGCCTCTAAAGAAAATTAAAAAGGTAAAATTTAGTGTTACAGTCCTAAATTTTTAAAGACGAATCCTTCACCCTCCAAAAATGTAGTCTTAGAATAATGTATCTCTATTATACTTTCTTTGCCATTTAACTTAAGATTTGTTTTTTATTTCAACAATGCAAAATTTGTTCTCAAAGCCTGGATAAATGTTTATGGGTAAAAGTGTTTTCAATTTCAATATGAAATAACAAAAATTAACTTTTCTTTTTTGTATATCTGAAATGTTTCATAATCCTTTAACGTTCATAGTAAAAAGTTATATTTTGATTGTACAAAATCTTATGGACTTTTAGCAGAGATCAGCATAGATTTAAAAAAAACACTTATTAAGCTCATGTTATATTCTAGGGGTATGTTGTGGGTGCTGGAGATACAAAGATGAATATGACATTTTCTCATTCCCCAAAAGTTCCATGTCTAGTCATTCAAGTTGGTTAGAGAATGGTACGTAAACACAAACGTAAATGTGAAGTCTTAAGAACGTTACAACTCTAATTCAGACTAAATTTGTAAATCATTTCTATAACTAAAAATTGTAAGTTCATATTCTTCTTACGGGATGAGCAGTAAGGAACCAATTTATTGTAATGTATACCAAGGACATTAACATTTCAAACCATGATAAGTATTTTTAAAACAATAGGATCACAAACAGTCCTAAATATATGCTATTGAGAGTAAATTTAACTTGGGAAGTCACAACGATTTGTGGAGATGTATATGTCTTGAATTATGTATCTTTATACCACTAAATGACCAAAGCTTAGGTAAAGATCTAAGTAATATAACTGCACAGACAACCCACCTGCATTATTTTTATTATATTTATTTATATAATTCAAGTCATCCAAAGCTTCATTAATTCTGCCTTGGAAAAGATAAATGAAATGTCGGTGCCAATAGGCATTGAGAAACAATGGCTCCAAGAGTATAGCCTAGAAAATAAATGTATAAATTCAATTTAAATTGATTTAGGGGAAGATATCCCATCAAGTAAATTTTCAAACATTATTGATCCCAATGGCTTTGTATGTGTATAGTATAAAATGATGCCTCCCAATCTGACAGACAAAATCAAGTGTTTTTAATGTTAATTATTTGAAAATGCCAATAATCATAATTTCACAATCCCACGTGTATAATACAAATATTCATTGTTCAAAATTCTAGTAAAAGTTAATATATAGTTATAAGCAAGGATAAATTGTTAATATTATTATTTTGATTAAATAAAAACTCACTTCCTGTAGATCATTCATGGCACTCTGGAGCTTTCCCAGTTTCCTATAAAGAGCTCCACGCCTACAATATAAAAATGCAGGATATTTCTTCTTACTATTTATTTCTTCAGTCAAGATCTCCACTTCGGATTCATAATGTCTAATGACCGCTGGAGGAAGACGAGACTCCAAAGAATCACTCAATTCTATTTCTGGTGTTTTTTTCACTCTTTCAGACGAGTCTTCATGAACAGATATTTTAACAACTTTCTCTCTTGGGGTTGTCTTCTTTTGTTTAGGCTTAGAGAACATGTCAAGAGCCCATGTTTGAGGACCACTATTTTCTGGAATTCTTCCTTTACTCTGGGCAAATTTGTCAAAATTTAAACACAAAGGTACACTGGGACACCGTAATAGACGTTCATATAGTGGAACTTTGAGCAAAAATTTCTTCTGTCCAGGAAGGATTCCGTGAGACTCTGATCTAGTATTCAAAAGAGTGATTTTTAAATTACAGAAATATAATTTTTATAATGAATAAATCAACTCAGCCACAGACAAAATTACTATTTCTCTGTCATCAAAATAAAATTACATGGTACTTTGATGCAAACCAAGTCCTCCTGTTCATTCATTGAGATCATATGAAGAATCTCTGTGAGTTTATAAAAGCAGAAGACTGTTATTAAAGATGCAGCCTTTGTAGAGAACTGAAATAAAGGGTCAGTGCTCCCTTCAGGCTTAATTTACACCCCTACCACCAACCGGAGGAAATACAATGGAGAATTGAGGAGTTAAAACTTGATGTGAGAAAAGAAATGACATCTAAATGGTTCGCAAGGACATGAACTTGAGGAAGAAGGAAAGATCTGCCTCCACAACAGGCTAACAAAAAAACATCCCAGACTTCATCCCAAACTTAGTAGGCTATCAAATTAGATGACATGTAATAAGCTTTCAAATGGTATGTTTCTTCTAGGATTATCCTCCTCAAACTCTCCATTTCCCACATAGTTTTCATTCAGTAGCATTTATGCATGCCGGTGCAGTACTAGGGAAGAAAAAAAAAATCACACCCCATCATTTCATTAATATTTACCGAGTGTGTACTATGAGAAAGACCCGTGCTAAAAGTAGGAGAATAAGAGTGAGAAAAATCAGTACCCTTTCCTTTCCTTACTCTGTGACACTCCCCACTCTTCTCTACACTCTAGTGCAAGCCACCATCATCTCTTCTGTCTAGAGTACAATAACTTCTTAGTTCCCTGCTTCTCCTCGTGGTCTCATCCATTCTCCACATGGCAGCTAGCATGTTTTTTTTTTTTAAACAAATGTAAATCAGATCATGTCACTCCCTCCAAGAGTTTTCTCTAGTACCTAGAATACAAATCAAAATTTTCACCATAGTCTACAAGACTCTACATGATAAGACCCCAGCAAATGTCTCTAATAACACTACTTTCTCACCTCCCACTGTTCCAGGCACAGAGCAAGCCTCAAGGGTATTGCATTTTCCAGTCCTTCTGAGTGGCTGACTCCTTCTCAATTACTATTTCTGGTCAAATGCCACCTTAGGAAGACCATCTGTGCCAAATAGGTTTTGTTTCTACCTGCACATTTATCTCTATCCTTCTCTACCTTGCTCTTTGCCCTGGAGTACTAGTCCGTACAGACTACAGACATAGGATCCCTTAATATCTTCTCATCAAATATGTCCAATTAGGAGCCCTGAAAAGGGAAAGAGTGAAGTCAAAGTATTTATTCCTCTGGTCCCCTCCTGAAGGGTTGCCTCACACGGGCCATGATCTTTGTCCAAAGTTCACTATTTATTTCAAGGAAATCCTTTCCTTACAATTTCTTTCTTCCAGGTTCTAGTAATCACTCCCTCTTTTTGTCCTCTCATACTTAGGGGTAGAGATTGGCTCTATTATTTCTAGTCCCAGGATACTACTCTATCATTTGTGGTTTCCCTATGCCCTGACATCTTTGTAAATTGCCCTTGTTATACCCCCCTAGAATTATTCTAAATTGAGAATGCTGTTTACTCCTGGGACCCTGACTGATAAATTAATTGGTACCAGAGATGGGCCCAGGAAATACACACACAAAAGGATCCTTCAATGACTGAATTAGAAAATTAAGGCCCAAACCATAATACATTTCTTAAACTATAACAATTGTTGATTAAACAGACCTTTTAAGAATTTTTGGAGGCTTGGATAACTCATCATACACAAGTGTAAGTTTACTGAGTCTTAATCCTTTCTTCAGTTTCATCTTCTTTTTCTTGGGATAAACAACGTTAGTAATGCCAGCTTGTCTAGATGCTTCAATGAGAGAGGGAGACAGGCCTCTCGAACTGTATCTGCCCTGCATGTTGTCTAAAATAGTATCTGTATTGTCTTTCACAGGGACGGGTTCCTCAGTTTCATTTTGCTCAGCCATCCAGTGCTCCAACTCCTTTGTTTTCTGAAACGTCACCTCTTTCATATTGCTTTGCATGTCATCCTTAATCTCTAATGGAGTTATGGTCTCCTTCTTCAACTCAACTGCAGATTTTACTCTCTTATTTATAAGGAGACAAAGAAACAGAAAAAATCAATTTAGGTGCTGTACATTTAAAATTAATTCAGTTACAATTGCTATTAATGTAATTTGGTCACTATTGAAAAATTTAAAATCATCTGTTCTTGATGTTTTTCAAAAGTGAGCTTATAAGTTAACAGTGGGTTAGTTAAAGCAAAGTGCAATAATTTGGTCACATGACATTGCATTAGCTACATAAAAGTAACACTATAAAGTAGATATGAATTAATTGTGATTTTATATATTCTTAATTAAAAATGAATGCTCTTTACATATCCAAATAAAATGCGTGCTCTACTTTTAGTTTAATGCAAAAACAAGTGGTAGAATGGGCAAAAATTATTAAAATGCCTTACCTTATAAAATCAATTTGTGGGACTTCCCTGGTGGCACAATGGTTAAGAATCCGCCTGCCAATGCAGGGGACATGGCTTAGAGCCCTGGTCTGGGAAGATCCCACATGCTGCGGCGCAACTAAGCCCGTGCGCCACAACTACTGAGCCTGTGCTCTAGAGCCCACGAGCCACAACTACTGAAGCCTGTGTGCCTAGAGCCCATGCTCCACAACAAGAGAAGCCACCGCAATAACAAGCCCGTGCACCACAACGAAGAGTAGCCCCTGCTCACTGCAACTAGAGAAAGCCTGCACACAGCAATGAAGACCCAATGCAGCCAAAAATAAATAAATAAATAAAATCAATTTGTAAATCTATTTTCAAAAGCACCTTAACAATATTGAATTTCTATACATACTATTCAATTATTTTCAATTCAATACTTACAGGCTTAAATAACAGAATTTCAGCCTAATATTCATTTTATCTAATCATTAGAGAACCAACTTTATTTTTAATAATAATATTAATATAATACATTAATAAATAATTTACAAGAATTATGCATTAGTAACTTGAAACTCTAACAACACTCATTACTAATAAAAGAGATAGCAGTTCCAATCCTTTGATACAGCATTTCTTGCCTTTTGAGCTACCGTCACTAAATTAACTGCATTTAACTTTCCTAGTAAATAATAATTCGTTACAGAAATATTTTTCGTTATAGTGAATATAGGCCCAAATTCCAAATATAACAATTCCATACAAGCTGGTTATATACTTTAAGATGTACTAAAGTGCAATAGGGATATTGACCCTCTCTGTGACTTACTATATATACTTCCCCCATCTCAAGAAATTGTATTCAACTCAATATGTAATTAGAATAGAGAATAGAGAAATACAGACTATAGAATATATGTATGTATATGTATATATCAAGAAAAATAAACACATATGTATGTACCAAGAAAAAGTAGAACAGCCTGAAAAAAAGTAGAATGTAAGATTTTCATATTCCCCACTTGCTGACTAGCTATGAATTATGCAGCTCTGTAGAACACTTAAAAAGGAATTACTGACAGAATCTATAACTATAAAGCAGAACTACCAGGTAGGTTTGGGTTTTTTGTTTGTTCTCCAGCTTCACTGAGATATTATTGACATATAACATATATAAACTCAAGGTATGCTGTGTAATGATATGATAAACATATATACTGTGAAATGATTACCACGATAAGGTTAGTTAACACCCCAATCCCCTCATATAATTACCATTGTTTTTGTGTGGTGATAACATTTAAGATCTACTCTTTTAACAACTTTCAAGTATATAATATAGTATTGTTAATTATAGTCACCATGCTGTACCTTAGAGCCCCAGAATTTATCTCATAAATGAAGGTTTACACCCATTGACAAACATCTCCCCATTCCTCTTCTCCTGCCCCAGCCCTTGCAACCACAAGTCTACTCTATGTTTCTATAAGTTATGCTTTTTAGATTCCACATATAAGAACAGTATTTATCATTATACTTTTTATTATGTAAGTTTCAGGTGTACAACACTCTCATTCAACATCTGTATATACTACAAAGTGACCACCCCCAAAGTCTACCATCCATCACCATTAAACTGACCCCCTTCACCCCTTTTCCTCACCCTGCAAGCCCCCTTCTCCTCTGGTAACAACAATCTGTTCTCTGTATCTATGAGTTTCTTTTGGTTTTGATTTGTTTATTTATTTATTTTGGTTTTGTTTCATTTTAAATTCCACACATTAGTGAAATCATATGACATTTGTCTTTTTCCTTCTGACTTATTTCACTTAGAATAATACCCTCAAAGTCCATCTATGTTGTCACAAGTGACAAGATTTCATTCTTTTTATGGATGAGTAGTAGTCCATTGTGTGTGTGCACGTATATGTATAAGACACACACACACACACAAACATACCACTATGTATGTGTGTGTGTGTATATATATATATATATATATATATATATGCGCCACATCTTCTTTATTCATTCATCCATGGATGCACACTTAGGTTGTTTCCATATTTCAGCAATTATAAATAATGTTGCAATGAACATAGGAGTGCATATATCTTTTCCAATTATTGTTTTCATATTCTTTGGATAAACACCCAGAAGTGGAATACCCGGATCACATGATAATTCTATTCTTAATTTTTTGAGGAACCTCCATACTGTTTTCCATAGTGGCTGCACCAATTTACAATCTCACTAACAGTGTAAGAAGGTTCCCTTTTCTCCACATCCTCTCCAATACTTGTTATTTCTTGCCTTCTGGATAATAGCCATTCTAACAGGTGTGAGGTAATAGCTCACTGGTTTTGATTTGCATTTCCCTAATAATTAGTGATGTTGAACATCTTTTCATGTGCCTGTTGGGCTACCTGTATATCTTCTTTGGAAAAATGTCTATTAAGATCCTCTGCCCAGGGCTCCCCTGGTGGCGCAGTGGTTGAGAGTCTGCCTGATGATGCAGGGGACACGGGCTCATGTCCCGGTCTGGGAAGATCTCACATGTCGTGGAGCGGCTAGGCCCGTGAGCCATGGCCGCTGAGCCTGCGCGTCTGGAGCCTGTGCTCCACAATGGGAGAGGCCAGAACAGTGAGAGGCCCGTGTACCGCCAAAAAAAAAAAACAAAAACAAAAACAAAACAGACACAGAGACCAATGGAACAGAATCAGAATCTCAGAAATTATCCCATGCATATATAGTCAACTAATATTTGACAAGGGAGCCAACAATACTCAATGGTGAAAGTATAGGTTCTTCAATAAACTGTCCTGGGAAAATTGAATATTCACATGCTAAAGAATGAAATTGGACTCCTATCTTACACTACACACAAAAATTAACTCAAAATGAATTAAAAACTTAAATGTAAGACCTGAAACTGTAAAACTAGAAGAAACCACAGGGAAAAGTTCCTTGATCTTGGTCTTGATGATGATTTTTTGGATATGACACCAAAAGCACAAGCAACAAAAGCAAAAATAAACAAGTGGGACTACATCAAACTTAAAAGCCTCTGCACAGCAAAATAAACAATCTGCAGAATGAAAAGGCAACCTACGAAATGGGAGAAAATATTTACAAACCATCTATCTCATAAGGAGTTAATTCCAAAATATGTAAGAAACTCTTCCAACTCGATAGCAAGAAAAACAAACAATCCAATTTAAAAATGGGCAAAGAAACTCAGTAGAGACTTTTCCCAAGAAGATATGCAAATGGCCAACTGGTTCATGAAAAGGTACTCAATGTCACTAATTATCAGGGAAATGCAAATAAAAATCACAGTGAGATATCACCTCACACCTGTTAGAATAGCTATTATCAAAAAGACAAGAAAAAGACAAGAGACATCAAGTGTTGGTGAGGCTGTGTTGGAAGTGTGAGTTCAAGTGTTGGAACCCTTGTACACTATTGTGGGAAATGTAAATTGGTACAGCCACTATGGAAACAGCATAGAGACTCTTCAAAAAATTAAAAATAGAACTACCATATGATCCAGCAATCCCACTTCTGGGTATATAGCCAAAGGAAATGAAATCAGGATCTTGAAGAGATATCCACACTCCCACTTTCATAGCCACATCATTCATGATAGCCAAGATACGGAAACAATCTACCTATCAACAGATGAATGAATAAAGAAAATGTGATAGATACAGATATAGGTATACACACACAATAGAATGTCATTCAGCCATAAAAAAGAAGGAAATCCTGCCACTGGCAATGACATGGATGGACCTTGAGGACATTCTGCTAAATGAAATAAGTCAGATAGAGAAAGAGAAATACTGTATGACCTCACTTATATGTAGAATCTAAAAACAAACAAACAACAGAAAAAAAACCCTCATAGATACAGAGAACAGATTCATGGTTGCCAGAGGCAGGGAGTAGGAGATGGGCAAACTGGGTGTGGTGGTCAAAAGGTACAAACTTTTAGTTATAAAATAAATAAGTCCTGGGGATGATTTAATGTACAGCATGGTGATTACAGTTAAAATACCGTATTGTATATTTGAAAGTTGCTAAGAAAGTAGCTCTTAGAAGTTCTCAGCACAAGAAAAATAGTGTAAATATGTGGGATGATGGATGTTAACTAGACTTACTGTGATGATCATTTCACAATATACACAGGTACCAAATAATTATGTGGTACACCTGAAACTAATATAATGTTATATATTAATTATATGGCAATAGAAAAGTCTTAAGGATGGTGTCAGTGTACAGGAATACAAGACAGAACAATCAAAAAGTTGGTAAGAAAGAAGAATGCCAGAAATGCAATAGGAAGCAGGCTAAAGTTAAGCAGGTTAAAAGCAAGTTAGAAGCAAGTAACATGGAGAATCAAGGAAGCTGAGTGTCAGATTTCAGAGAGAAAAACAAAAGCTGGGAGCTATTTGCCAATGCCACTAAACGTAAGATCAGCACTCAAAAACGCTTATGGATTCTTGTTGCAGAGGAAAGTCCATTGCGTTTGGTAAGAGAAGGTGTGGGTTTAAGTACTAGCTCTGCCACTTATCACTTTCTGACCTTTGCTTTTTCATGTATAAAACAAGGACAGTATCTATCTCATCTTCGCTCTTATCAGGATATTGTGTAGCTCAAGACCAAACTGGAATAGAGTCCATGAAAATGTATTAACACCATGAGCCCAATGCAAGTGTAGATCAATATTATAAGTGACTTGATTTATAATATACCAAGTAAAGTCAAAGTATGAATATGAGACACTTCCAAGAGATGTTGAAAATCTTCAATTGGCACTATGAACAACAATCTTACAGGTGCTACCAAATACACAGTTGAATCCAAAATTTCAGTCAACTCTGGATGAATCAGTGATCACACTATTTCAGGAAAGCCAACAAAAAGCATAGGTGGTGATTATTACTAGAAATGTAAACATTTCTTTTGAATAACAAAAACTGAAAAATTATCATACCTTTAATTGTGGAGATTGCATGCTGAAACATTTTTGGATATTTTCAAATGAGGCTGATTTTCTTAGGAAAAACATCTGTGAAATAATCAAATGACAAATATACACTGACTCTAGACACTATTTGGTAAACTAAAATATCATATGACAATCGGCTAATAATAACTGTTTAAGTAAATTAATGAAATGCAGAAACACTAATTAAAATACAGGTTCTTACTGATTTTGTAATCACTGACTTCACAGATGGGAACAGAGCTTAAAATCCATCAATTAATTTTGAAAAGTGTATAATAATGGAAGCTATCTTATTTTTTTAATTCAACATATATAACAAACACGCAAGTTTCCAGAAAGTAGCACAGGTGTGTGTAAATGTGCCATAGATATGCTGGGCCATTAATCCTCTTAGCCCTGGGGCTGCACTAGTGGGACCTGGAGTGGCTACTGTTCCTCTTACTTTTCAGTGGCTACTGAACAGTCTCCTTTAAATCATGAGCAACCTCAACCTTTTACCCCATAAGGCCACACAAATATTATTACTTGCTATGAGAACTATTATACTAAAAGAGTTGCGAAGTACTAACATACCAAATAGAGTAGAAAGTACAAAAAAAATGACATATTTCATGTATGATGGTGGAAACAGACATAAAGAAGTAACTATAATCCAAAGCAGCTGTAACAATGACTGTAAAGATAGCATGAATCAGGTGTAAAGAGAGCACAGGAGAGGTGGAGGTCAATTCAGAATGGAAAGGAACCTGGATTGACCAGCTTGAAGAGGTAGCATTAGGGCTGGCCTGTAAAAGGTAGTGACATTTCCATAAACTGAGAAGGGGTTGAGAACATCCCAGGCCAACGGAATAGCCTAAACAAGCACAGAGAAGTGTCAAGGTGCTGGGATTTTAGTCCCCAAGGACTCTGGTGCAGGCAGAGTACAGGGTACCTGGAGGTTACATGGAAGCAGAAGTATAATGGGAGGTAAGATAGAAAATATAGTCAAGGCCAGGTTATGAGGCTTAGTTAAGCACTCTGACTTTGATAGGTGGAGTTATTCAGTTTGTTGAGATTGAGTGTTGTAATTACACCTGTGTTTTAAGAACATTGCAGGGGACAATAGGGAGGATGGATTAGAAATAGCCGTTAAAAACAGTAATATCTGACAGGTAGGTATAAGTAATGCTACTAGAGTAGTCTATGCATTCCAAACTAGAAAGTGTCATTTGTTGGTTCAATTATGTTTTTAAGTGATGGTCACTGTTCTAGGTGCTGTGGATAAAACAAGAATGATATGACCCCCATATCACTCAGACTAATGAAAAATAAAAAGATAAAACATATATGAGGGCAAACATTTAATAAGCAATAATGATATATGTTAAAAACAGCAAAAGTGATCTATATTAAATAGAAATATTACTCCAAAAATAAGTATTACCTGACTGTATGGGGAATACGGAAGGCGGAACAGACACATATTAAACCTAGTGTAACTGACCAGAATGGGGATTTGACTTGTCCTAGGTCAATAAGGCTCTCTACTATGTGACACTCATCATCCCAAGATATCACCAAGGGGAGTAAGGGCTGAAGGCCTTAAGGAAAGAAAAATAAAACCCTTTCTTGTTTGTCCCTCATAAAGTTCAAGATATTTATTAAACCACTAATATAAGTTTCATACCTTTCTTCTTCCCTCAATTGCTCTCTTTTCTCTCCAATTGTGTTTATTAATTAGTTTATTTAGATACACTGTAGGGATAATAATGTCATGGGCATGAGTCCAATCACCATTTAGAGAATTCAGTTTTACTCTGTTTCATAGCCATAAACAATTCCCTCCCTGCATTTGGTCAAAAGATTCATAAACATGTTCGTTTGATCATTTAAAACCTGGGCAAGCAGTGATAAATGAGTGCAAACCCAGACATTTTAGGAATTTTAGGAAAACTCACAGCAGATATCCTGCTATTGATTAGTAAATAACATCTTCTAAGTGTCATAAAGACCACAGATTTGAAAGAGGAAACATGTCCTCTGCAAAGACACTAGTGAATATTCTGAGGCATTTCCCAGAATGAGGAAGCATCAAGAAATTATTTCTGAAATCGCTAGAAATAATATCTGAACTGTAGTCACATAAAGCCACCAACCCATAATTTAGAATAAAAATTATACTTACCCTAAAACTTCTATGTTGATTTAAAGTAATGACACGTTCCTTGCTTTCAGATGTAAATTTCTCAAATAAAATTCTGCTTGCTTGCACACTCTGTGATTAAAAAAAAAAGACAACAGTTTTAAGCTATATAGTGGAATACTTTTAAAAGCCTATGATTACTGTTGCTTCATAGTATAACATTACCCAAAGAGCAATATACAGGAAAGGTAGAATTCTAGAAAACACCAGAGATGCATCAAAGTCTGGCTGCAGACTAGGTATTTGCAGTTAGGCTTTGGCATTGGACTTTAGCCAAATAGATACTTCTACATTATTTCTGACATCCCTGGTCTTAGGAGCAATCAATGATCCTGTGACCTCATAGGTTGGCATTGAATCTCTTTAGTACATCAACATCAGTATTATGAACAAAACATATCATTTGGAGTTACTGTCAATATTCAACTATTCACTGACAAATACAAGTAAGCATTCTAAATATTAATTGGAATGAAAATTTCCTTAAGTGCTTTATACTTTTAACTCAGTCAATTAAATTATACAAATATTTATTGTTGTAAGGGTTAACTGCTACAATAATTATGATTATTATTAAATGTGGTACTTCTCTATCTTGTAATCAGAGATTTGGATATATAGAAACAACTACAAGACCTAAGTTTCATAGCCTGGTGGATACATGATGAATAAAATCCTTCTATCGCTTTGTTTGCTGAAATTTTTAGGTCTCCACTAACATTTCAAAAATTCTAAATATTTATTCAATAGAAAATCGACTTTTAAAACTATCATGTAGGGACTTCCTTTGCAGTCCAGGTGTTAAGACTCGGCGCTCCCAATGCAAGGGGCCTGGGTTCAATCCCTGGTGGGAGAACTATGATCTCACATACCGCAACTAAGCCCGTGCGCTGCAACTAGAGAAGTCCGTGCACCACAGAGCCTGCGTGCCACAACAAAGACCCAGCGCAGCCAAAAAAATAAATGAATAAATAAATTTTTAAAAAGAGTGTCATGCAGTTATCACTGAGAATGGAACAGATATGCAGAAGGCTATGGGTAATTTAGAAATCAACAGCATTGAATTTTTGCTCATCCTCTCTGTTGTATTTACAGAAAGTAGTTATAGCACAATATAAAAGAATTACTGGACATTGCAGAAAGATACCTGGTCACTTTCATCATTATTCTTCAAAGACAAACTATGTGACACACAAGAGATTTTGGAACTATTTTACCATATGCTTGCATAAAATATTCAAATATGATGGAATAGCAGCTATTACATACTTAAAACAATGCTTTTAACAGTAACAAGGACAAAAATTTTAACACTGCACTTTATAGATATCAGAAGAGCAGAACCTACTAACAATCAATGATTGCTTTTTAAAAAGAGAATGTGGAAGGAGACTTTCAAGATGGCGAAGGAGTAAGACGGGGAGATTATCTTCCTCCCCACAAATACATAAGAAATACATCTACATGTGGAACAACTACTACAGAACACCTACTGAATGCTGGCAGAAGACCTCAGACTTCCCAAAATCTGGGTGGCTGACAGGATCTTGGTTCTCCAGCCATGTGTCAGGCCAGTGCCTCTGAGGTTGGAGAGCTGAGATCAGGACATTGCTCCACCAGAGACCTTCCGGCTCCATGTAATATCAAATGGCAAAATCTCGCCCAGAGATCTCCATCTCAATACTAAGACCCAGCTCCCCTCAACTGTCTCCAGCACTGTAGCACCAGCAAGCTAAAGTGCTGGACCCCCTAGGCCAAACAACTGGCAAGACAGGAACACAATCCCACTCATTAGCATAAAGGTTGCCTAAAATCATAATAAGGTCACAGAAACCCTAAAACGCAGCACCGGATGCATTCCTGCCCATCAGAAAGACAAGATCCAGCCTCATCCACCAGAACACAGGCACCAGTCCCCTCCACCAGGAAGCATACAAAACCCACTGACCAACATTAGCCACTGGAGGCAGACACCAAAAGCAACAGGAAGTACGAAACTGAAGCCTGCAAAAAGGAAACCCCAAACACAGTGGGTTAATCAAAATGAGAAGAGAGAGAAACACACACCAGATGGAGGAGCAAAATAAAAACCCATAAGACCAAACAAATGAAGAGGAAATAGGCAGTCTACCTGAAAAAGAATTCAGAGTAATGATAGTAAAGATATCCAAACTCTTCAAAACAAAACGCAGAAAATATAAGAAATGTTTAACAAGGACCCAGAAGAACTAAAGCACAAACAAACAATGATGAACAACACAACAAATGAAATTAAAAATTATCTAGAAGGACTCAATAGCAGAATAACTGAGGCAGAAGAATGGATAAGTGACCTAGAAGAAACAATACTGGAAATAACTACTGCAGAGCAGAATAAAGACAAAAGAATGAAAAGAATAGAGGACAATCTCAGAAACCTCTGGGACAACATTAAATGCAACAACATTCAAATCATAGGGGTCTCAGAAGAAGAAGAGAAAAAAAAAGGGACTGAGAAAATATTTGAAGAGATTATAGTTCAAAACTACCTTAATAAGGGAAAGGAAATAGTCAATCAAGTTCAGGAAGTCCAGAGAGTCCCATAGAGGATAAATCCAAGGAGAAACATGCCAAGACACATATTAATCAAACTATCAAAAATTAAATGCAAAGAAAAAATATTAAAATCAGCAAAGGAAAAACAACAAATAACATACAAGAGAATCCCCATAAGGTTAACAGCTGATCTTTCAGCAGAAACTCTGCAAGCCAGAAAGGAGTGACAGGACATATTTAAAGAGATGAAAGGGAAAAACCTACAACAAAGATTACTCTACCCAGCAAGGATCACATTCAGATTCCATGGAGAAATTAAAACCTCTACAGACAAGCAAAAGCTAAGAGAATTCAGCACCACCAAACCAGCTTTACAACAAATGCTAAAGGAACTTCTCTAGGCAGGAAGTGCAAGAGAAGGAAAAGACCTACAATAACAAACCCAAAACAATTAAGAAAATGGTAACAGGAACATACATAGTGATAACTACCTTAAATGTAAATGGATTAAATGCTCCAACCAAAGGACATAGGCTGGCTGAATGGATACAAAAACAAGACCTGTATATATGCTGTCTACAAGAGACCCATTTCAGACCTAGGGACACATACAAAGTGAAAATGAGGGGATGGAAAAAGATATTCCATGCAAACGGAAATCAAAAGAAAGCTGGAGTAGCAATTCTCATTTCAGACAAAATAGACTTTAAAATAAAGACTATTACAAGTGACAAAGAAGGACACTACATAATGATCAAGGGATCAATCGAAGAAGAAGATATAAAAATTGTAAATATTTATGCACCCAACATAGGAGCACCTCAATACATAAGGCAAATGCTAACAGCCATAAAGGGGGAAATCGACAGTAACATAATCATAGTAGGGGACTTTAACACTCCACTTTCACCAATGCACAGATCATCCAAAATGAAAATATTTAAAGAAACACAAGCTTTAAATGATTCATTAAACAAGATGGACTTAATTGATATTTATAAGACATTCCATCCAAAAACAACAGAATACACTTTCTTCTCGAGTGCTCATGGAACATTCTCCAGGAGAGATCATATCTTGGGTCACAAATCAAGCCTTGGTAAATTTAACAAAATTAAAATCATGTCAAGTATCTTTTCCGACCACAACTCTATGAGACTAGATAACAATTACGGGAAAAAAATTTGTAAAAAATACAAACACATGGAGCTAAACAATACGCTACTAAATAACCAGGAGATCCCTGAAGAAATCAAAGAGGAAATCAAAACATACCTAGAAACAAATGACAATGAAAACACGATGACCCAAAACCTATGGGATACAGCAAAAGCAGTTCTAAGAGGGAAGTTTATAGCAATACAATCCTACCTTAAGAAACAAGAAACATCTCAAATAAACAACATAACCTTACACCTAAAGCAATTAGAGAAAGAAGAACAAAAAAACCCCAAAGTTAGCAGAAGGAAAGAAGTCATAAAAATAAGATCAGAAATAAAGGAAAAAGAAATGAAGGAAAAAATAGCAAAGATCAATAAAACTAAAAGCTGGTTCTTTGAGAAGATAAACAAAATTGACAAAGAATTAGCCAGATTCATCAAGAAAAAAAGGGAGAAGACTCAAATCAATAGAATTAGAAATGAAAAAGGAGAAGTAACAACTGACACTGGAGAAATACAAAGGATCATGAGAGATTACTACACACAACTATATGCCAATAAAATGGACAATGTGGAAGAAATGGACAAATTCTTAGAAAAGCACAAGCTTCTGAGACTGACCAGGAAGAAATAGAAAATATAAACAGACCAATCACAAGCACTGAAATGGAAACTGTGATTAAAAATCTTCCAACAAACAAATGTTCAGGACCAGATGGCTTCACAGGTGAATTCTATCAAACATTTAGAGAAGAGCTAACACCTATCATTCTCAAACTCTTCCAAAACATAACAGAGGAAGGAACACTCCAAAACTCATTCTATGAGGCCACTATCACCCTGATAACAAAACCAGACAAAGAGGTCACAAAAAAAGAAAACTACAGACCAATATCAATGATGAACGTAGATGCAAAAATCCTCAACAAAATACTAGCACACAGAATCCAGCAGCACATTAAAAGGATCATACACCATGATCAAGTGGGGTTTATCCCAGGAATGCAAGGATTCTTCAATATACACAAATCAATCAATGTGATACACTATATTAACAAACTGAAGGATAAAAACCACATGATAATCTCAATAGATACAGAAAAAGCTTTCAACGAAATTTAACACCCATTTATGATAAAAATCTGCCAGAAAGTAGGCATAGAGGGAACTTACCTCAACATAATAAAGGACATATATGACAAACCCACAGCCAACATCGTTCTCAATGATGAAAAACTGAAACCATTTCCTCTAACATCAGGAACAAGACAAGGGTGTCCACTCTCACCACTGTTATGCAACATAGTTTTGGAAGTTTTAGCCACAGCAATCAGAGAAGGAAAAGAAATAAAAGGAATCCAAATCGGAAAAGAAGCAGTAAAACTGTCACTGTTTGCAGATGACAAGTTACTCTTCATGGAGAATCCTAAAGATGCTACCAGAAAACTACTAGAGCTAATCAATGAATTTGGTAAAGTAGCAGGATACAAAATTAATGCACAGAAATCTCTTGCATTCCTATACACTAATGATGAAAAATCTGAAAGAGAAATTATGGAAACACTCCCATTTACCATTGCAACAAAAAGAATAAAATACCTAGGAATAAACCTACCTAAGGAGACAAAAGACCTGTATGCAGAAAACTATAAGACACTGATGAAAGAAATTAAAGATGATATAAATAGATGGAGAGATATACCATGTTGCTGGATTGGAAGAATCAGTATTGTGAAAATGACTATACTACCCAAAGCAATCTACAGATTCAATGCAATCCCTATCAGACTACCAATGGCATTTTTCACAGAACTAGTAAAAAAATTTCACAATTTGTATGGAAACACAAAAGACCCCAAATAGCCAAAGCAATCTTGAGAAAGAAAAAAGGAGCTGGAGGAATCAGGCTCCCTGACTTCAGACTATACTACAAATCTACAGTAATCAATACAGTATGGTACTGGCACAAAAACAGAAATATAGACCAATGGAACAGGATAGAAAGCCCAGAGAGAAACCCACATACATATGGTCACCTTATTTTTGATAACAGAAGCAAGAATATACAATGGAGAAAAAACAGCCTCCTCAATAAGTGGTGCTGGGAAAACTGGACAGCTACACGTAAAAGAATGAAATTAGAACACTCCCTAACACCATACACAAAAAGAAACTCAAAATGGATTAAAGACTTAAATGTAAGGCCAGACACTATAAAACTCTTAGAGGAAAACATAGGCGGAACACTCTATAACATAAATCACAGCAAGATCCTTTTTGACCCACCTCCTAGAGAAATAGGAATAAAAACAAAATAAACAAATGGGACCTAATGAAACTTAAAAGTTTTTGCACAGCAAAGGAAAACACAAACAAGACGAAGAGACAACCCTCAGAATGGGAGAAAATATTTGCAAACGAAGCAACTGACAAAGGATTAATCTCCAAAATTTACAAGCAGCTCATGCAGCTCAATATCAAAAAACAAACAACCAAACCCAAAACTGGGCAGAAGACCTAAATAGACATTTCTCCAAAGAAGGTATACAGATTGCCAACAAACACAGGAAAGGATACTCAACATCACTAATCATGAGAGAAATGCAACTCAAAACTACAATGAAGTATCACTTCACACCAGTCAGAATGGCCATCATAAAAAAATCAACAAATAATAAATGCTGGTGAGGGTGTGGAGAAAAGGGAACCCTCTTGCGCTGTTGGTGGGAATGTAAATTGATACAGCCACTATGGAGAACAGTATGGAATTTCTTTATAAAACTAAAAATGGAACTACCATATGACCCAGGAATCCCACTACTGGGCATATACCCTGAGAAAACCATAATTCAAAAAGAGTTGGGGCTTTCCTGGTGGCGCAGTGGTTGAGAGTCCGCCTGCCGATGCAGGGGACACGGGTTCATGCCCCGGTCTGGGAAGATCCCACATGCCGCGGAGCAGCTGGGCCCGTGAGCCATGGCCCCTGAGCCTGCGCATCCAGAGCCTGTGCTCCGCAACGGGAGAGGCCACAACAGTGAGAGGCCCGCGTACAGCCAAAAAAAGAAAAAAGAAAAAGAGTCATCCGCCACAATGTTCATTGCAGCACTATTCACAATAGCAGGACATGGAAGCAACCAAAGGGTCCATCGACAGATGAACTGATAAAGAAGATGTGGCACATATATACAATGGAATATTACTCAGCCATATAAAGAAACGAAATTGAGTTATTTGTAGTGAGGTGGATGGACCTAGAGTCTGTCATACAGACTGAAGTTAAGTCAGAAAGAGAAAAACAAATATCGTATGCTAACGCATATATACGGAATCTGAAAAAAAAAATGGTTCTGAAGAACCTAGGGGCAGGACAGGAATAATGATGGAGATGTAGAGAATGGACTTGAGGACACACGGGAGGGGGAAGGGTAAGCTGGGACGAGGTGAGAGAGTGGCATGTACTTATATATATTACCAAATGTAAAATAGATAGCTAGTGGGAAGCAGCCACATAGCACAGGGAGATCAGCTTGATACTCTGTGAGCACTTAGAGGGGTGGGATATGGAGGGTGGGAGGGAGATGTAAAGGGGAGGAGATATGGGGATATATGTATATGTATAGCTGATTCACTTTGTTATAAAGCAGAAAGTAACACACCATTTTAAAGCAATTATACTCCAATAAAGATGTTAAGAAAAAAAAAGAGAGAGAGAATGTGGTCCATATCCTTGAACCTGTCAGGATATGGCCCAGCGCAATTACAGCATTGCTTACCTGATACATGATGTAAAAATTCTCCTCCTCTACTACAGGGATATTGCTAAAATTAGTATGCATGTAATAAAAGCTGGGATGCAGATGGAAAGGGAAACAGTTTTGCTGCCTTAAAAGTCAGTTATGACTTCTGCTTCCAATTATGACATGCTAGGTACTTCTACTGAGAACAACTGCTGAGAACAGCTAAGAAAGTATGTATTATGTCCAAGATAATCTTCAAAGCATCAAAAAGCTAACAAGATGATGAAGAAATACTGAGTAAAAATATAGGAAAAAGCAAAAACCTGAAAATGTAAACCCAGTTTTCAAAGGTGATTTTGTTTGCAAGATATTTGCCAAAACCGTTGCAAAGCTGAGCTGCACATCTGCAACTTTTTAGGGCAAGAATGACAGAAATCCAAGCCCAGAATCTTCCTGAGGTTTGGAAACTGATTTTATATATATATAATATACAAGTATCCAAGGCTACAGGGATATTACAGGGCTATATCCTCAGATTAGGAGTGAATGGAAGTAAATCAACATTTGTGTATACTTTCAGCCTAGGTTCTGTCACAAGGTGTTCATAGAAACTCAAGCCTCAATCTTAAATTTAGGTTGAGTGGTACAGATCTCAGGTTCTGGAAAAAAATTTTTTTCTCTAGAGGAGAAACTGCCATTCCAGGTCTCAAATACTTACTAAAAATAATGTTTTAAATACAATGATAAATATTTAAAGACAGACAGGTACACAGAGAAACAAAACACCAGAACATAATAGGTTTGGAGGAAATATATAAATTCTAAAAAGAAAAATACAAAACCAAATTTAAAAATACAGAGAACAAGTTTAACAATATATTAGACATAACAGAAGAAAGAATTTATGAACCTGAACTAAAGACAGATTAGAAGAAATTGTCCAGGATCCAGTTTCAAGAGAAAAAAATGTAGCTAATACATGCGACTAAAGTCCCAGAAAATGAAAGAGAGAATGGACAGAGGCAAAATATGAAGAAATAGTGACTAAAAATTTGACATAGCTGATGAAAGATATCAAACCACAGATTCAAAAATCCCAATCTTTCCTAAATACAATAAATAAGAAGAAATGTACAACTAGACACATCATACTGAAACTGTATAGAAGAAAAGAGAATAACTAAAAAGTTAGGGGAGGATGCAGAGAATTGATTATCTTCAAAGGATTCATACTTAAGACTCAATTCTCAACAGCTATAGTGGACACCAGAAAATTGTGGAACATCATTAGTGTGCTAAAAGTAAATATTTGCAATAGTATTATCCCCAAGTAAAATATCCCACAAGCATGAATATAAAGACATTTGAAACAAAGAGAAAACAGGATTTTACCACTTCCCTTAAAGCAAGCTCTAAAAGATATACTTTAGCAGAGGGCAAAATGATTCCAGACAGGATGGTCTGAGATGCTCAAAAAATAGAAAGGTTCATTTTTATAGTATAATGTTATATAAGTAATTTAGTGTTGTAAGCAAAAGTGAATAGATGAAAATCTGTGTTAAAAAATAATTTTTGCCCACAAAAAAAAAAATAGAAAGGCAAAGACAGAGAGATAAATACATGGGTAAAACATAAGGAATATTGCATAAAATGATAAGAATAATGTCTCTGGAATTTTAAAAGATAAGGATCTAAAAATGTATCAAAGTTAGAGCATATTAAATCAAAAAGGAGTAAATGGAATAAAAGGTTTAAAGTCATTGTAGTTTCCTGGAAGAGGATAAAGGTATTGATTAATATTAGATATTGAGGGACTTCCCTGGTCTAGTGGTTAAGACTCCATGGTTCCACTGCAGGGAGCACAAGTTTAATCCCTGGTTGGGGAACTAAGATCCCATATGCTGCATGGTGCAGCCAAAAATTTAAAACAACAACAACAACAAAAAAACATTAGCTACTGATAAGTTAAACATATATATTCTATGGAAACCATCATAGGAATAAGAAACAATATATATAACTTCCAAAGTAGGCATGATAAAACACAATTTACCCAAATAGTTAAAAAATGGAAATAAGGGCAGAAGACCTTAACAGACATTTCTCCAAAGACATACAGATGGCCAGTAGGCACGTGAAAAGATGCTCGGCATCACTAATTATTAGAGAAATGCAAATCAAAACTACAGTAAGGTACCATCTCACACCACTCAGAATGGCCATCATTAAAAAGTCTACAAATAACAAATGTTGGAGAGGGTGTGAAGAAAAGGGAACCCTCCTACACTGTTGGTGGGAATGTAAGTTGGTGCAGCCACTATGGAAAACATTACGGTATGGAGGTTCCTCAGAAAACTAAAAATAGACTTACCATATGATCCAGCAATCCCACTCCTGGGCATATACCCAGACAAAACTATAATTCAAAAAGATACATGCACCCCTGTGTTCATAGCAGCACTATTCACAATAGCCAAACATGGACACAACCTAAATGTCCATCGACAGATGAATGGTTAAAGAAGATGTGGTACATATACACAATGGAATACTACTCAGCCATAAAAAAGAATGAAATAATGCCATTTGCAGCAACATGGATGCAACTAGAGACTATCATAATAAGTGAAGTAAGTCAGAAAGAGAAAGACAAATACCATATGATATCACTTATATGTGGATTCTAAAATATGGCACAAATGAACCTATCTACAAAACAGACTCACAGGGCTTCCCTGGTGGCGCAATGGTTGAGAGTCCGCCTGCCGATGCAGAGGACACGGGTTCATGCCTTGGTCCGGGAAGATCCCACATGCTGCGGGGTGGCTAGGCCCGTGAGCCATGGCCACTGAGCCTGCACGTCCGGAGCCTGTGCTCCACAATGGGAGAGGCCACAACAGTGAGAGGCCCGCGTACCGCAAAGAAAAAAAGAAAAAACAGACTCACAAACAGAGAACAGACTCGTGGTTGCCAAGGGGGAGGGTGGTAGGGGAGCGAAGGACTGGGAGTGTGGGATGAGCAAATTTAAACTACATATATAGGATGGATAAACAACAAGGTCCTACTGTAGAGCACAGGGAAATATATTCAATATCCTGTGATAAACCATAATGGAAAAGAATTGTTTAAATGTCTGTATGTGTGTAACTGAGTCACTTTGCTGCACAGCAGAGATTGGCACAACATTGTAAATCAACTCTACTTCAATAAAAAATAAATAAATAAAAATTTTAAAAATTAAATCAGAATATATTATATGCAGACCACTGACATTTTTTTAAAGGAATAATAAAAAAGATAAATTTAAGATAGGAAATAAAAGGAGAACATAAAACAAACAAAAGGCAGCATCTATGAAAACAAAAATCAAATGGCAGGATAAAACAAAAAATATCAGTAATCATAATATATATAAACAGGTAAAATTTGCTTTTAAAAGAAATGAGACACACAGATCTTTGTATCTAAATATCATTTCCCATTCAAAGAAACCAGGAGTCTCTGAACAAAGGTCTGATTACAGTTCTGGTGAATGGAAAGTGTTCTGGGCCCTCTTTTTGTACCAGAAAGTCCTGTTGGATCCTTTTCCTTCTGGTCATTGGGTGTGAACAACCACCAGTACCAATTTACTTCTGGACTACCTTTCTAATACATTAATCCATCATCACCAGTTCTAACCAACGCTTCTTATAATTGCTACAATTCCTACTTCTGTTCAGACAATTCTGCCTACTCTCAATTCCCTATATTCACACTTTTCTATATACAAAGACAGAAGAATACATGCTCATACTTTATAAACACACAGTTTAGACAACATTGTACTCATATTGCAGACCTCCCCTATTGTGTCAGTTCATTTAGAATCAGACGCTATCAGTGGAGGATAAAGAGAGAGGGAGCAACATGCAGGGGGAGCCTTCAGACCATGATGTAGATCTGACAACTGTGGAAGTGGAAAAGAGAGAAAGGACTGGGTAGGAAGAGCTTCAGATTATGGACCAGTTCTGAGAAAGAGTCAGCCAGGCAGATGGAAAGTCTCTGAGCCAAAGCACCTGATAAAACAGTCCCACATTGAACTGGAAAGGGTCAGCTTTAGAAAGCCCCTGTGCTTAGTCACTGTCTGGGAGCAGTCCAGAGGAAGAATGGCCCTGGAGTGAATGCCACGGTAGATCTACAGGACAGCAGCTGGAGGCTGGCCAAGTATGCTCTTCCATCAGATTCTCTTGAAGGAAATGTGAGCATCATATCTTTTTTTGTGAATGCCACACCTACTTACACAATTAATATTCACCCATCTTTTACATTAAAGAATCTTTTATATAATTTGTTATTAATCTTCTCTTTTTAGTTCATGGCATCGTTTCCCAAAAAAATATAATTATTATTTTCTTAAGTAAATGAAAAGTTTAGATTACACTTAAAAAAAGGAAGTGCAAATATACACAATAATCTTCCAATTTAAATTACACATACACTTTGGCCAGGAATTTCAAATAGAAAAAATACACATACGTATGCAAAGATACGTGCAAGTATGTTTTAAGAGAAAAAAAATCAAGATGCAGAACGATATAGATTACCTTATTCCACATATGTAAAAACATTAATCCGCACGAACCTGCATGACATAAATAAAAATGAAAATGTCCAAATAGATACATACAATGTATTTGACAATAGCTGATCTCAGGGAGAAGAGGACTGGGGAGGACAGCATTCAAGATGGGGAGTGCTCTTTATGCCATACACATCTTTGTATTTGAATTTTTTCTGCTACTTGTGCAAGTTCTTAAGTAATTTTAATAGGTCTTACCACTCTGAAAACAGCACAGACAACAATATTGCTAAAGAAAATAATGGTTTAACAAAAGACAAACTAGAAAGAAAATTTTGAAAAGAAACCACAAAATAGAATAATGTTAGTAACACCAAATTAACCACATGCCACTTATATGGCTCATATAAAACAAAACAAACAACAAAGAGATGATTAAAATGAAAATATTCCTGAACACAAACAGATAACAACACAGGGCTGGCCATATTAGAGTAGAATTGCAGCATTAAATAGGCCAAAGTAGGTCATTCAAAACTGATAAGAGACAGAATTCATAAGAAAGTAAAACACTGCCAAATTCATAATAAAGATAAACAGCTTCTACTCACATAAAGTAAAAGCTATTAGTAACATATGGAGAAATGGACAAAACACAGGTGCATTGAAAATCTCAAAAAGTATTTTTTAGATCAAGTGAAAGAACTATGCCACAGAAGAATGCAATAACAGAACAATATAACAGCCCTACCTATTATTAACTGAGCACTTACCATTCAACAGGCAACACACTATACAGTCTCTTATTAAATCCCCAGAACACCCAAATTACATACAAAACTCTGAGACTTCAAGAAGTTAAGACACTTATGAAAACAAAGTTAAGATACTTAAGAAAAACTTATGGTTACCAAAGAGGAAAGCGGAGAGAGATAAATTGGAAATTTGGAATTAACAGACACATACTACTATATATAAAATATTATAGATAAACAACAAGGACCTACTGTATAGCATAGGGAACTATATTCAATATCTTGTAATAACCTATAATGGAAAAGAATCTGGAAAAGCAAACACATATACATACATATATATATATGTGTGTGTGTGTGTGTGTGTGTGTGTATAACTGAATCACTTTGCTGTACACCTGAAACATGGTAAATCAACTATACTTCAATAAAAAAATAAAAATTTTTAAAAAGAAGTTAAGATACTAATACAAGGGTATCCAGAAAACAAGTGGGATTCAAATCCAAGATTGTCTGATTACAAAGCCTGCACACCACTTAGTGCGGCTACAATATAAGTCACTGCATATAATAGCACTGAATTAGTATTGTAGATACTATTGGGATATCTAGTAAACCACAAAGCAAATATCAATAAATTCCAAGAAACTGTTACTCTAAAGAACATATTTTCTTATGTTAATAAGGATAAACAATAAAAATTAAACAAAATAATTTCAACAAGTTAAAAAAACACTTCCCCCCATAAGTTGTGTATCAATAAGATAAAGAAAACTGCAATAGAAATTATTTAGAAAATAAATGAACATACCATAAATAAAAATGTATGAAATAAGGTCAAAATACTTATATTTGTTAAAAATATGAAAAGTAAAGAAATTAAATTTTCAACAAGAAATTAGGAAAATGCCCAAATAGAGATGTCAACCTTCTGTGGAAGCAGGAAACAAATAAACAAAACATTTTGAAAAAAAGAAACAACAAAAACTCAGAGGGGCAAAAACTGAATTTATAACTAATCCAAAAGTTTTTTGGTCAAATATGGTAGGTTGGACTCATTTGTTTTTCTGGATGACTGGTCATGATATCTAATAGCTACGGAATCATACACCATAAACCTTGCTAAAAAAATTAAAGACATGGTTTTACACTAGTGTGGGTATAGTAATTTGACAAGTAGAGAATAAAGCACTTGTAATTGAAAATAAATGAGAAAAGACAAAAAAATATACTAATTTCTAGAAAATTCATTCTAGGGAAGAAAAAAATTCCCCAAATATCATTAGAAATGGGAAAGAAAACAATGCAACTTTAGAAATGGAGATTAAAACTAAAGAGAGAATATATACAAACTCTGCATATAAGCTTATAAATTTCAACTGAATACATGGCTTTCTGTAAGAATATGTTACCAATTGACTTCAGAAAAAATATTAAACATGAATAACCCAAGAATTAGAAAATAAAAAGTTTTAACTATCAAAAAATTACCTTCCCAAACAGTTCAAATGTTTCAAGACAATGAATTCTTCCACATTTTCAAGGTTATTCCTAAGCTATTTTAATTCCAGAATATTAAAAAAGAAGAAATGCTACCCAATTAACTTTATAAAGCAAGAATGACTTTGATAACAGAGTCCAACAAAAAAAATACACTAAATACATATTTCACTCATGAGTATATATTTTAAAAATACAATAAAATATTGCCTAACAGAATTCAATACAATATTTAAAAATAATACATCATAATCAAGGAATATAAAGATGTTTCAATATCAACAATGATGTTGATGACCATTTCAAACAAGAGCACATATGGACAGAATTTCTTTGATTTAATCTTATCTCTGAATTTATTATGCTAATACCCTGGTATGCTTTCCCCATGATTAACTTTTTTGTCTTATTCTTTCCTGATATATGTGTTATCAGTAAGCTATCTAGGATCCTATGCAAATAACCTAATTCTAAATACCATTAAAAATGCATGCACCATGATGTCCATCACAGAATTATTTTAAGAGGAAAATATAAGTAGGAAGAAGAAAGGGGCAGGGGGAAGGAGAATAAAAGAAGAGGAGGAGGAAGAAAAAGAATTTTTAACAATGAAAGAAAATGGACGAGAAAGTGGGCAGTGATTGTCTTGAGGGAGAAAAATAACAGATGATTTTGGTTTTCTTCTCTTCATTTTTCTAATTTTTAAAATAAGCTGTATAACATAAAATGAGAACAAGCAAACACTTTAAGGGAAGAAGAAAATAGATTACTAATTGTATTGGGTAGTTTTAAACTTTCTTAAACATTAACTAAAAATGCACTTTTAAAAGCAAATGAAAATATCATAAAGATCTTCTAAACAACCCAAGAAGCTTTATATCTTGTCAGTCAAAAAAATGATTCATTCAGAAAGAAAAGAGAATACTCTTTTTGACTGGGTAAATTAACATGGATAAGTACAACATTTTTTTTTAGAAATATACATATAAGTGTATGTGCATAAGTGTACATATAGTTAGGGGTTATGTGTGTATATATGTATACACATATAACACATACATATAAAAATTATTTATTTTATATGTATAATTTCTATAGTGCCATCCAATCATTCAATTATGTCAATCTTTACCGACAATTTACATAACAACTATCCAGTAAAATTTAATGTCATAGTCAATTATACAGTCTAATTATTAAACAACAATAGAGAAAGGTCATTCAGTATTTTACCTCATATTTTGGATATACGGTTTCCTTTATGACAGATACTGGAACAGAGAATTTGGGTGAAGTCAGATTCCAAAACAACTTGGTAAATCCTGGATAAGCAGACACCTTTGAAAATAACATAAAAGGCTATTAGAAACTAACAAATGGTCCCTAGGGTAAATACCCAAGCTCCTATCAAAATTAGTTCTAGCTGCTGAGAAAATGAGGTGATTGGTTCCACAGTGTCTGCAAATCTGGGAAAGACAATTTATCATACCCATCAGATTAGCAAAAATATAGTCAGCAATTTCAAGTGATGCCAAGGATGTGGGAAATTAGTAGAACCACACTAGACGCAAACTGGCCATTTCTAGTAAAATAGAAAATGTACATGCCGCATAATCCAATAATTTCACTTCCAGCTACATATTCTAAGGAAATTCTTCCACATATTCATGAAGAGATATGTACAAGGATGCTGATACAGCATACGAAATAGCAAAAAACAAAGCCCAATTTAAATGTCAATTAATAGAGAAACAGATGAATAAAATGTGGTGAATTCTAATAACTAAACACTGTAAAGCCATTCCAGCACAAAAATTACAAACCATAGATGGATCTTAGAAGCACAGTACTAACAGTAAAATAAGTAACTTTTAGAAAGATACATACAAAATCGTGTCATTTATATAAATGTACCTAGAACACACAGAACTATAGTATTTATTGTTTAGGGTCATAAGTACATCTAATAATGTATAAAATCATGGACTGGAAAAAAAGATAATTGTAACAATAACTGTCCTTGAGTAAAAAGGAAGAGAAATGGAATTACGAAGAAGTACAAGAGGACTTAATTTGTTTTTAAAATGTCTTTTAAAAAATCTGGAACAAGTATAACAAAATATTACTTACAAATTTTTGATAACATGTACCAATGTGTTTGTTAGTTTGGTTTCTGTATTTATTTGTTTCTTTAAACCTTTTCAAATAAAATTTAATCAGGCATAGAAGAATTTTTAGGGAGGTGAAACTATCCTGCATGATACTAGAATTGTGGCTAAATGATATTCAGTTCTCAAAACCACCGAACTTTATAGCACAAAGACTGACACAATGTATGCAAATTTTTAAAAAATCATTTAGGAGGTCAAGAGGAATCCCTGGATAGTAACCTTGGAAATGAGTAGGGTATATAAGACTAAAGGCAAAAGAAACTGTATGTAGCACTACACTTTAGTTGATAAAGTTGTTTCCCACAGGAATATGGGTTAATAATTCTGATACTTCTATACTGGAATTAAACAATTAAGTAAATGGATGGAGGATGGTGGGAGCCAGGTTTGTCACTCACTGTAGGGAGCTTAAAGATAAGTAAGGGAGGAGGTTAGAATGATACATGTGGTCATGAATTAGAGTTGTAGACATCAGTATGAACTCATGCTTAGCTTAAGTTAGACAAAGATGGTTACATATACGACAATCCAAAACCTGTGGGATGTGGCAAAAGCAGTTCTAAGAGAGAAGTTTATTGCTATACAAGCCTACCTCAAGAAACAAGAAAAATCTCAAATAAACAGTCTAATCTTACACCTAAAGGAACTAGAGAAAGAAGAAAAAACAAAACGCAAAGTTAGCAGAAGGAAAGAAAGCATAAAGATCAGAGCAGAAATAAATGAAATAGAAACAAAGAAAACAATAGTAAAGATCAATAAAACTAAAAGCTGGTTCTTTGAGAAGATAATCAAAATTAATAAACCATTAGCCAGACTCATCAAGAAAAAGTGGGAGAGGACTCAAATCAATAAAATTAGAAATGACAAAGGAGAAGTTACAACAGACACCGCAGAAATACAAAGCACCCTAAGAGACGACTACAAGTAACTCTATACCAACAAAATAGACAACCTGGAAGAAATGGACAAATTCTTAGAAAGGTATAACCTTCCAAGACTGAACCAGGAAGAAATAGAAAATATGAACAGACCAATCACAAGTAATGAAAGTAAAACTGTGATTAAAAATCTTCCAACAAACAAAAGTCCAAGACCAGATGGCTTCACAGGTGAATTCTATCAAACATTTAGAGAAGAACTAACACCCATCCTTCTCAAACTCTTCCAAAAAATTGCAGAGGAAGGAACATTCCCAAACTCATTCTATGAGGCCACCATCACCGTGATACCAAAACCAGACAAAGACACTACAAAAAAAGAAAATTACAGACCAATATCACTGATGAAAATAGATGCAAAAATCCTCAACAAAATACTAGCAAACAGAATCCAACAACACATTAAAAGGATCTTACACCATGATCAAGTGGGATTTATCCCAGGGATGCAAGGATTCTTCAATATATGCAAATCAATCAATGTGATACACCATATTAACAAACTGAAGAATAAAAATCATATGATCATCTCAATAGATGCAGAAAAAGCTTTTGACAAAATTCAACACCCATTTATGATAAAAACTCTCCAGAAAGTGGGCATAGAGGGAACCTACCTCAACATAATAAAGGCCATATATGAAAAACCCACAGCAAACATCATTCTCGATGGTGAAAAATTGAAAGCATTTCCTCTAAGATCAGGAACAAGACAAGGATGTCCACTCTAACCACTATTATTCAACGTAGTTTTGGAAGTCCTAGCCACGGCAGTCAGAGAAGAAAAAGAAATAAAAGGAATACAAACTGGAAAAGAAGAAGTAAAACTGTCACTGTTTGCAGGTGATATGATACTATACATAGAGAATCCTAAAAATGCCACCAGAAAACTACTAGAGTTAATCAATGAATTTGGTGAAGTTGCAGGATACAAAATTAATGCACAGAAATCTCTTGAATTCCTATACACTAATGATGAAAAATCTGAAAGAGAAATGAAGGAAACACTCCCATTTACCATTGCAACAAAAAGAATAAAATACCTAGGAATAAACCTACCTAGGGAGACAAAAGACCTGCATGCAGAAAACTATAAGACACTGATGAAAGAAATTGAAGATGATACCAACAGATGGAGAGATATACCATGTTCTTGGATTGGAGGAATCAATATTGTGAAAATGACTATACTACCCAAAGCAATCTACAGATTCAATGCAATTCCTATCAAATTACCAATGGCATTTTTTATGGAACTAGAACAAAATAATCTTAAAATTTGTATGGAGACACAAAAGACCCCAAATAGCCAAAGTAGTCTTGAGGGAAAAAAACAGAGCTGGAGGAATCAGACTCCTGGGCTTCAGACTATACTACAAAGCTACAGTAATCAAGACAATATGGTACTGGCACAAAAACAGAAACATAGATCAATGGAACAAGATAGAAAGCCCAGAGATAAATCCATGCACCTATGGTCAACTAGTCTATGACAAAGGAGGCAAGGATATACAATGGAGAAAAGACAGTCTCTTCAATAAGTGGTGCTGGGAAAACTGGACAGCTACATGTAAAAGAATTAAATTAGAACACTCCCTAACACCATACATAAAAATAAACTAAAAATGGATTTGAGACCTAAATGTAAGACCAGAAACTATAAAACTCTTAGAGGAAAACATAGGAAGAACACTCTTTGACATAAATCACAGCAAGATCTTTTTTGATCCACCTCTTACAGTTATGGAAATAAAAACAAAAATAAATGGGACCTAATGAAACTTAAAAGTTTTTGCACAGCAAAGGAAACCATAAACAAGACGAAAAGACAATCCTCAGAATGGGAGAAAATATTTGCAAACGAATCAATGGACAAAGGATTAATCTCCAAAATATATAAACAGCTCATGCAGCTCAATGTTAAAGAAACAAACAACCCAATCCAAAAATGGGCAGAAAACCTAAATAGACATTTCTCCAAAGAGGACATACAGATGGCCAAGAAGCACATAAAAAGCTACTCAACATCACTAATTATTAGAGAAATGCAAATCAAAACTACAATGAGGTATCACCTCACACCAGTTAGAACGGGCTTCATCAGAAAATCTACAAACAACAAATGCTGGAGAGGGTATGGAGAAAAGGGAACCCTCTTGCACTGTTGGTGGGAATGTAAATTGATACAGCCACTATGGAGAACAGTATGGAGGTTCCTTAAAGAACTAAAAATAGAATTACCATATGATCCAGCAATCCCACTACTGGGCATATACCCAGAGAAAACCATAATTCAAAAAGACACATGCCCCCCAATGTTCACTGCATCACTATTTACAATAGCCAGGTCATGGAAGCAACCTAAATGCCCATCGACAGACAAATGGATAAAGAAGTTGTGGTACGTATATACAATGGAATATTACTCGGCCATAAAAAGGAACGAAATTGAGTCATTTGTTGAGACATGGATGGATCTAGAGACTGTCATACAGAGTGAAGTAAGTCAGAAAGAGAAAAACAAATATCATATATTATCGCATGTATGTGGAACCTAGAAAAATGATACAGATGAACCGGTTTGCAGGGCAGAAGTTGATACACAGATGTAGAGAACAAATGTATGGGCACCAAGGGGGGAAAGTTGTGAGGGGGTGGGGATGGTGGTGTGCTGAACTGGGCGATTGGGATTGACATGTATACACTGATGTGTATAAAACTGATGACTAATAAGAACCTGCTGTATAAAAAAATAAATAAAATTCAAAACTTAAAAAAAAGATGGTTACAGATAGAAATATTATGTATATTTATTATATTTATTATGTGTATTATAAATATGTGTATTTATAGGAAGGAGTTAGTATACAGACATATATTTGTGTGAGGTGAGAAGGCCTAGAAGCAACAAAGCCCCAGCAGCAACAAGCACATCCAATGCTCTGATCTTAGTTTCTAACTACATTCTCCAATAAAGGGAACTGAGGCTCCCTGTAGAAATGGCTGATTCTATGGACTGGGGCAGGAAATACGCAAGATAAACCTGGAGCATCTGTACTACCAGTAATTAAGTGTTAAAAAAAAAAATCCCACAGTGATGGGGTCTGTCAAAGGGACGTAGGAGACAACTGAAGGAGCTCTCAATGACCAAAGCTCAAACAATTTTAGCAAAATAATAACAATAATAATAAAGTAGTATTGTAATATAACTCAAAGTATAGCATAAACATCCATGGGTCATACTGATATAAGTAAATGACCGAATAAATAAATAAATGGGAAGAACAGACAAACATCCTGTCCAGATGAATTCAAATTAATCTTTGTAGGTACTCTGCTCTGAAAGAGGTGGAGCATAGCTCCACATTCCTTAAGTGTGGGCTGCACATAGTGACTTCTTTCCAGAGTACAGAACGGAAAGGAGGCAAAAAGAGAAAATTGACAATAAAGAAAACCTGGCAGACACTACCTCAGCCAGGTGATTAAAGTTAACATCAACAATGATAAGTCATATTGATAATACGTACTCTCAATATGATATGATGAAAATGGCACCTTACCTCAGTGGTCTTCCTCCCAAAATCACATAACACAATCAAATCAAAAACACATCAGCCAATCCCAATTAGGGACAGTCTACAAGATACCTGACCAGTACTCTCCCAAACTGTCAAGGTCAACAAAAACAAGGGAAGTCTCAGAAACTGTCACAGCCAAGAGAAGCCTAAGGAGACATAACAACTAAATGTAATGTGGTATCCTGGAGGGGATCCTGGAACAGAAAATGGGCATTACATTAAAACTTAGGAAATCTGAATGAAGTACGGACCTTAGTTAATAATAACGTATAAATAGCAGTTCACTGATTTTAACAAATGTACCATACTGCTCTAAGATGTATTGGTAGTTTCTTAGGGCTACTGTAGCAAATACAATTCGGTGGCTTAAAACAACAGAAATTTATTCTCTCAGAGTTCTGGAAACAAGAAGTCCGTCAAGGTGTCAACAGGGCCATGCTCCCTCTGAATGCTATAGAGAATTCTCCTGTGCCTCTTCCTAGCTTCTAGTGGTTGCCGGCAACCCTTGGCATTCCTTGGCTTGCAGCGGCATCATTCCAATTTGCTTCCATCAGTCCAAGGCATCTTCCCTGTGTGTCTGTGTGTTCACAGAGCTTCTCTTCTTATAAGGACACCAGTTATATTGGATTTAGGGCTTACCCTTGGGTTTAGGGCTAACCCTAAATCCAAGGTGATCTCATTCCAAGATTCTTAATTACATCTGTAAAGACCCTATTTCCAAATAAGGTCACATTCACAGGTACCATGGGTTAGGACTTGGATATATCTTTTGGGGGCCACTATTAACCCACCATTATCATGTTAATAATAGGGGAAACAGAGTGTGGGAAATCTCCACACTGTCTTTGTAATTTTTCTGGAAGTCTAAGACTATTCTAAAAAATAAAGTTTACTATCAATAAAATAATAATAATAAAACAAACAGTAAAAGAAAAATAATTTTAAAAAATAGCTGGAAGTGAAAAACTTAATCAGGCATTCATGACAAGATTTGAAGAAAATGTGGCAAGATTTTTTAAAATAATAGCTATCTGAATCCATGGTATTATTGGTAATTGTGTTTTCCTTAACTTTCATTGACTTTGAATAATATTTAATTGGACCAAGCACTTTCCCCAACAAGATTTGTCTTTCACCAGAAAAAAAATGAGCACAGATGATTTTAAAGCATCAACTTACAAGCATTACTCTAACATTAACTATGAAACCTTAAGAGTGACCATCTCCTGGAGCATGGTTGCTATACAGACTTCTGACAGTAATATCCAAAGACCCAAACACAGTAAATAAAGATTCACAATTATAAGCTGATACTGAGTCTTCAGCACTTTTATTCCTAGTCAACTATTCTTTGATCACATTTCCTCTCTACCAACAGAGTATTTATTTAGAGAAAGGTAGATTTTGCAGTTGCCACGTTAATTTGTCCACCACAGAAATTCAAAATTGTTTCCATCTCACTCATCCTCTATTTGGTGGGCACGCTGCATCACTTTATGCTGTACAGACCTAGAGCCAGGAATTCCTTGACAAAAGATGAATAAACTCTTCCAAAATCAGCTGACAATTCTTTTTCCAAAGATCACCTAGAAATTAAGATTTCAGATATTCAAATGATATGTCACATACAATATGGTAAATCTTCCCTTGTAGTAGGTAGACTTTCAGCAGCTTAAGCATCCAGAATACAATTATTCCCCTAGAAGAAGGCAGAATACAAGCCTCTAAGTGGGAAGAGAGGAAAATCTATCACTAAACAGCACGATTTTGCTCTCAAGGAAAAACACAGATGCACTTTCAGGAGAGAATGTGTCAAATTAAACTAGAAAAGAAACACTCATCATGGTAAACTGGTTTCCCCAGCAATGCTCAGAACTTTCTAAGAGGAAATGAGGAAAATGGTTAAAAACAGCCGGGTTGGTGGCTGCTAGAACTTGCAGGAGGGTAAAGATTGCACTAACTATAAAGCAAGCTAGGTTAATTTAGTAAAACAGCACCTGCACAGCCCCTAAGGTTACTACATATGTTACAACCCAATACAATAACTCATGTTCATACTGAAGACTCAATGTCAGAATATTATATTCACTAAGGGAGAGAGACATGCAAATTAGCTTCAGGGGTAAGTTGAGCTTCATATAAATGAAATATAAGGACGAACAACAGTTTCTAAAATGTGGTCTGAGCTCTGGAGAGCCTCAAGACCTTTCAGGGGTCTTTTCAAGACCTTTCCACACTAAAAATACAAAGAGGTCATTTGCCTTTTTCACTGTGTTGAAATTTGCACTTTGTGTTAAAAAAAAAAAAAAAAAAGAGAGTAAAATTGGTGGACCTTAGTGTGAATTAAGGCAGCAGGATCTTAAAAATACCCCCACAAAGCAGGAAAAAAATGTTCATTTTATTAAATCTCAACTTTTAAGTGAGTATTTTTTTAATATTCAGTGTAACAAAATAATAAGTACACATGAAGTTCTTCTGTGGCCATAGTGCAGTAGGATGGTGGTTTTGAGGAAAAACATGTGTGCTATTGTTTGAGTTCTGAACTGAACTAGCTACCATTTTTACTTGAGAGGACAAATATCAAACTACCTTTATTCAGACTTTGGTTTGTGGTAAGCATTTTCTTGAAAATGAGAAAATCAGTCATTTCAAATAAAATAATTGAGACTATTTGTGTCAAGAGAAAAAATTTAAGCTTTTAGCAAAAATTAGAATTTTGGAAAAATTGTGTCCCTCACCATGAGCTTGCCAGGTTCCCAGTGCTAAAAGACTTTTCTGATAATATTAAAATTGAGATATTTTGACATTATATATTAGTGAAATGTGTCAACATTTGAAGATCTACATAACTTGATGAATAGTACTTTCTAAATGACCAATACAAAATGTTACAAAATCATGCATGGGTAAAAGAGCCATTCAAAGTACAAAATGAGGCAATAGATTTTCATGTAATAAGGTATAAAAAAGTCATTGACATGGTTTCAGATTTCAATTGCAACAAACTTTTTTACCTGTACAAATTATCATTTAATACATTTTCTTTTCAGCTAAGTTTAATTTTTTTTTTGGTACTGGTCCAACAACCACAATTCTTGTACTAAACTTTTAACTTTGAGATAATTATAGATTCACAGACAGTTTTAAGAAATAATACAGAGAGACCCTATCTATCCTTTACTCAGTTTACCTCAAAGGTAACATCTTGCAAAACTGTAGTACAGAATAACAAAATATTGACATTCATATAGTTAAGATGCAGAACATTTCCATCACTGTAAGTGATCCCTCATATTGTCCTGTATAGACACACTCCACCCATTCCCACCCACCCTCATTCTGAAACCCTGAAAACCACTAATCTGTTCTCCATTTCTGTAATTTTGTCACTTCATGAATGTTATATAATAAAATCAGCCAGTGTGTAGTGTTTTGGAATTGGTTTTTACCAGCATAATTCTCTGAAGACTTATCCTTATAGAGTTTATGTATTCATTCTGCAACATGCTTAATAGTAGTTGCATGTTTATTTTGGTTTTTTAACTGCCAAACTATTTTTCAGGGTTCTGAGAAAGGAGTTTTGTTAATTAAGCATTCACGTTCCTTAACATTATAGAGCTATTCAAAGTATTTATTTCATATTGAGTGAGTTGTGGTAGTTTGTGTTTTTTGAGGAACTGCTCTGTTTTGTCTAAGTTGTCAAATTTATGTGTGTAGAGTTGTTTATAGTATTCCCTTATTATTATTTTGATGTCTGGAGGGTCTGCAGTGATATCTCCTGTTTCACTTCTAATATTGGTAATTTGTGTATTTTCTGGTTTTTCCGTATCAGTCTTGCTAGAGGTCAATTTTTTCTAAGAACTACCTCTTTGTTTCATGGATTTTCTCTATTGTTTTCATCCTTATTGATTTCTGCTCTTTATTATTCCTTCCCACTGCTTGCTTTGGATTTATTTTGCTCTTCTTTTTCTAGGCTCTTGAGGTGGGACCTTAAATTATTGATTTGAGACTTTCTCTTTTTTACTATAAGCATTTAGTGCTATAATTTTCCCTCTCGGCACTGCATTATCTGTGTTCCACAAATTTTGATGTGTTGTATTTTCATTTTAATTCAGTTCAATTGATTTTCAATGTATTTTTTAAATCCCTTGAGACTCCCTGGATTAACACATGGATTACTTATACCTGTATTGTTTAGATTCCAACAGTTTGGAGATTTTTCTGTTACCTTTGTTATTAATCTCTAGTTTGATTTCATTATGGATTTGTTTTATCTTGGTATATGTCCTGCAGGAATGTGAAAAGAATATGTATTCTGCTCTTGTTGGGTGTAGTGTTCTGTACACTTCAATTAGATCCTGTTGGTTGATGGAGTTATTGATTTTTCTCCATCCTTGCTGATTTTCTAAGTGTTCTACCAACTATTTAGAGAGGGGTGTTGAAGTCTCCAAGTATAATTGTGGAATGGCCTATTTGTCCTTTTAGTTCTACCAGTTTTTGCTTCACATATTTTGCAGCTGTTTTGTGCACACACTCTTTAAGACTACTATGTCTTCCTGGTGGATTGACCTTTTTATCATAATATAATGCCTCTCTCTGTCTCTGATAACTTTCTTTGCTGGGAAGTCTACTTTATCTGATATTAATATAGCCACTCCTGTCTTTCTTTGATTAGTGTTTGCACGACTTATCTTTTTTTACCCTTTTACTTTCAACTTCTCTAAGTCATTATATTTGAAGTCAGTTTCTTGTGGACACTAAATAGTTGGTCATGTCTTTTAACCCACTCTGCAAGCTCTGTAACTTAACTGGTATATTTAGACCATATATATATATTTTTTATATCTTTATTGGAGTATAATTGCTTTACAATGTTGTGTCAGTTTCTGCTGTATAACAAAGTGAATCAGCTATATGTATACATATATCCCCATATCCCCTCCCTCTTGAGCCTCCCTCCCACCTTCCCTATCCCACCCCTCTAGGTGGTCACAAAGCACTGAGTTGATCTCCCTGTGCTATGCTAAGCACTGAGTTGATCTCCCTGTGCTATCTCCCCATGCTATGATCTCCCTAGCTATCTATTTTATATTCGGTAGTGTATATACGTCAATGCTACTCTCTCACTTCATCCCAGCTTCCCCTTCCCCACAACACGGTGTCCTCAAGTCCATTCTATACGTCTGCATCTTTGTTCCTGTCCTACCCCTAGGTTCAGTAACATTTTTTTTTTAGATTCCATATATATGTATTAGTGTACGGTATTTGTTTTTCTCTTTCTGACTTACGTCATTCTGTATGACAGACTCTAGGTCCATCCACCTCACTACAAATAACTCAATTTCATTTCTTTTTATGGCCGAGTAATATTCCATTGTATATATGTGCCACATCTTCTTTTTCCATTCATCTGTTGATGGACACTTAGGTTGCTTCCATGTCCTGGCTATTGTAAATAGTACTGCAATGAACATTGTGGTACATGTCTCTTTTTGAATTATGGTTTCCTCAGGGTATATGCCCAGTAGTGGAATTGCTGGGTCATATGGTATTTCTATTTTTAGTTTTTTAAGGAACCTCCATACTGTTCTCCATAGTGGCTGATGTATTTAAGTTAGGGATTTTGTCTGCCATTTCATTTTTGTTTTCTCCTTGTTCTCTCTGGTTTCTTTTCTTTCTCTGTTTTCTATTTCCTGCTTTCCTGTTACATGGACATATTTTAGAATTCCACTTTTATTTATCTATGGTATTTTTGAGTATATATTTCTTTGTATAGCTTTTTAGTTTTGCTCTAGGTATTACATTATATAAACATAATAAACATAACTTATCAAAGTCTACTGATGTCTCCAATTTACCAGTTCAAGTGGTGTGTAGAAACCTTACCTCCCTTTATGTCTCTTTACTCTTCTCCATTTATAATACAGTTGTCTTAAACATTTCCTCTATATACATTTAACAGTATAATTTTTTTTCAACTGACAGACATAATTTAGAAAACTCAAAAGGAGAAGGAAACTCTATTGCATTTACCTGTGTTTTTGTTTTACACGTTTTTGTTCCTTTTAGATATTCCGACATTTTTTCTTTCATCATTTTTTTTTTCCTGTTTAGAGAACATCTTCTAGCCTTTCTTGTAGTGTAAGTCTGCTGGGTGACAAATTCTCTTAGTTTCCTTTCATCTGAAAATGTCTTGATTCCCTTTCATCCCCGAAGGATATCTTCTCTGGATATAGGACTCAGGGCTTACAGTTCTTTCCTTTCAGCATTTGAAAAATGTTCCACCACTTACTTCTGGCCTCCATGGTTTCTGATGAGAAATCCACTGCCATTAAAATTGTTTTTCTCCTGTAGGTAACATATTACTTCTCTCTTGATGCTTTCAAGATTTTTTTCTTTGTTATTAGTTTTCATAAGTTTCACTAGTAAGTGACTTGGTACAGATTTCTTTGGATTTTTCTTACTTGGAGTTTGCTCAGCTTCCTGAATATGTAGGTTTAAGTCTTTTGCTAAATTGGGGAAGTTTCCAGTCATTATTTCTTCCTATATGTTTTCAGTCACCCCTCTTCCTCTTCTCCTTCCAGGACTGTGATAACACAAATGTTAGATCTTTTGTTTTACTCCCACAAGTCCTGAGGGTCTGTTAATTTTTTTTTTCAGTCTGTTTCTCTTTGTTGCTCAAACTGGATAAATTCTATTGTTTTATCTTCAAGTTCACTTCCTGTTTCATCCATGCTACTTTTGAGCCCACCTGCTGAGCATTTTATTTTAGTTACTGTATTTTTTCAATTCTAAAATGTCTTCAATTTCTTTACTGTGTATCTTCAATGTCTATACTAAGACTTTCTATTTCTTTTCTGAATCTTTCTATTTTTTTTAAATTTGTTTCAGGTGTGTTCATAATTATCGCTGAAGCATTTTTAGGATGGTAGCTTTAAAATCATTGTCAGATAATTCTAACATCTCTGTTATCTAAGCAATAGCATCTATTGATTATCTTCTTACGTTCAGTTTGAGACTTTCCTGGTTCTTGGTATGATTAGTGATTTTCAGTTGAAATTTGGATATTTGGGGTATTTTGCTCTGAGGCTCTGGATCTTATTTAAACCTTCTGCTTTAACTGACACTCTGCTAGGCTTCCTCTGGTACCACCACAGTGGGGAGGGAGAGGAGTGGCTCATTACTACTAGGTGGGGATGCAAGTCCAGGATCCCCATGTGGTCTCAACTAACACAGTAAGAGGGGAAACCTCATTACCACTTTATTAAGCTGAAAGTTCCAGCCCCAAACAGCCTTCATTGATACCACCCTGGCAGGGGTATTATAGTGCCTTCTTATACTCTGGGCAAGAGCAAAAGTCTAGTTTTCCTTCTAGGCCTTTGCTGGCAGAGGTAAGGAAAGGACCAGGGCCACCATTTTTTCTGTGGTGTTTGGCTAGGGTAGAGTAGTTATTGTTGAAAAGTTTTGTCTTGCTAGGCTGTCCCTTTCCTGGTTCTTTGGCTAGAGGGAGCAGGCTTTTGTTTGGACTTTTTTTTTTTCTTCTGTCTTTACCTAGTTTTCTTTCTAGGTTACCAATTTTTTCAACTCTAAGTCTAGAATATGTGAAGCAAAAAAGAAAACCCAAGGAACTAACTCGCCACTGTGCCATTTGTTGGGTCCCAAAGTTCCTAGTTAGTGCCTTAGTCTCTCCACCTTTTAGATCTGTCCTGTTTGTAACACGCAGGTTTTTACCTGTACTTAGCAGGAGGAATAGGAAAAAGTACTTCTACTGCATCATCCCCAGAAGTGGAAGTCTCACAACTAAGTTTCAAGAAACTACCACTTGTAAAGTTTTGGTATATTATTAAAGGAGAATATCCATAATTATGTTAAAAGTCTATTAAAATAATCTCTTCCTTTCCAACTATATATCTTCATGAAGCCAGAATTTTCCTCATATATTTCAACCAAAACAACCTACCAAAAAATTGAATGCAGAAGCAAACGTAAGAACCCAGCTGCCATCTATTAAGCCAGACATTAAAGAGATTTGCAAAAAAAAATACAATCCTAGTTTTACACTACTTTTCTGTTTTAAAAAATATAACTATTTTTCATAAAAATACATTATGTTAACATATATGACTATTACTGTTATTTTTAATTTTAAAAAATAAACATTTAAGCATTTTCCCAGTTTTAATTTCCAACACTGTAAATGTCGATATAACCCACATAAGTAATTATTGAAGTCCTCAAAAATTTTTAAGAGTATAAAAAGGGTCCTGAAACCAAAAAGTCTGACAGCTTGTAAGATAGAGAAAACTAATATTAAAGGAACTCCTTACTTCCTCTCCCGAGAGTTGTAGGTGTGGTTTCTGAGCACTCCGTCCAGTTCCTGGTGCCAATTCAGGTGGTATCCCTGGTCTTGTTGGAAGGACGGCAACATATTCTTGATTGTCACCCATAACAGGAATTCCTTGCAGTATTCTACAGGGTTTTTAATAACAAAAAAAAATTGTTCTTTAAGCCATTGATAAGTCAAAGGGTGTTTTCTCTCATTTTATATCTCTACCGAAATAAACGTTTGATATTTGTACTAAATAGATATTGTGCAGAAGTCAGATAATCCAAAATAGGAAATAATTCAAGAATAATTGTTGGCTTCTGAATGCATTTTAGTAGTAATCTTTCGGTGGTTTTGTTTTATAATATTGGAATAATAAATTCACTCTATGAAAGCCTCATGATAAGAGAGGTAAAAAGTTCTCTGCCTTCTGATCCCTAACCTGCTCCTCACTCCAAGTCACAGGAAATGGTTTCATTTCTTAGACTGAGGCAAAGCATCAGCCTAAGCAGAACTGCCTTCTCACATTAAGGTTTTTCCTTCCTGATTCATATCTTGCCAAGATGAACAGAAAACTGTTACGGCATTAGGTCTTTATTTCTAGACTACAAACTACATATACATAAGAATATACACAGGAGGTTTAAAACTTATCAACAGGGGGCTTCCCTGGTGGCGCAGTGGTTGAGAGTCCGCCTGTCAATGCAGGGGACACGGGTTCGTGTCCCAGTCCGGGAAGATCCCACATGCCGCGGGGCGGCTGGGCCCGTAAGCCATGGCCGCTGAGCCTGTGCGTCCGGAGCCTATACTCCACAACGGGAGAGGCCACAACAGTGAGAGGCCCACGTACCACAAAAAACAAAACAAAACAAAACAAAAAAACTTATCAACAAAAACCTAAATTAAACCAAGAGATGAGGTAAATCAAAATCTGAAGGCAAAATGTGTCATTAATGGCTGACTTACAGACTCCTTGAAAAGACATTAGCTTTTGTATTGCAGCACTTACTGTAAAAGAAATATAAAATGAGTATAAAGTAGACCTACACAGACTATAGCCATATTTCAATTTCGCTTGGAAGTAGAGCCGCTGTTCCCTCTAACTTTTTGTTATACCATTATATGAATAGACAATCAGTTTATGAGCCACCAAATGTGAAGACAAACCACACACATATCAAACTGACTACTTAACGATATGCTGAAATCCTTAGATTCCATCAAACCACCTCTTAAAAATCAGGCCCACCCAAAGCTAGGCTGGAGAAGACAGGGCTTTGCCAAAGTAGGTTCACAGGGAAAAGCTTCCTATCTTATCCAGTCCAATATTTGAATTCAAAGAGAAGATAAAGCTCAACTCCCAGCACAGTGGACATAACAGATTGCCATTCGACATCCAGTCCATCCTCCCTCCAATACACTTTCTCCAACTGCTGAGGATGGGGAGGTGAAGACCCTCCTGCAGCCAGTGTCCTGGATGTGTTTTAGGATCTACTAACCACGTGCACTCACGTACAATTTGGAACGAAGAAGGTTCTGATGTTCCTGCTGGCAAGCAGTCATGGTGACGTTGAGTTCTTCTGTGGCAGGGTTCCAGTTACTTCTTTTGTGGGTAGACTTTTTTGCCAGTGAGCATTCAAACAGACACAGCAAGGCTCCAGAGTCAAAAGCTGTGACACTAGAGGCCACACGATCCCTGAATTTCAGCTAAGGTGGTTTGTTGCCAGTGTTGGCCTCCAGATTTCCCACCTTCCTGACTGTGCCAGAAGGAGTAGCAGCTTTGGCAGCCAGTTAAACGTGCTGTATGAGTCATCTCTGGAAAACCCTCCTGCCTAGAGCCCATTCTTCCAATCTTTCCATTGATTTTAAAAGCATCACATTCCCATTATTATAGATCCCTTTATGCTTAAAATAGCTAAAACTATTTCTGTTTTCTGCAACTGAATCCTGACTGATATATCCAGGAAAAACAAAAGAGCAGGGTATTCTATTGTCTAGAATAATGAGCGAGAGAATACAGATATCAAGATCAAGGAGGAGAGGGGTGACTTAAGAAGCTATCTTGAGGCACTGCTATATTTTTATCTGTTCATAAGCCAAAAACAAAGTAGTCAGAGTCATCCACATATTACTGTCTTTTCACATCCCAAATGTGCATCAAAGAAATAGAAATTCTATTTGGTTGGAAGGAAAGTGAAAGAAGTCACTGGCCATTTTAGAGTGCATAGCTCTGGTAGACATAAACTGGGGGCCTTAGTGGAAAGGCTACCCAAGGTTAGCAACTGTTCCTGTCTGACAAAGATGAATCACTTGCTTTGAAATTTTTGTCCAGATTTTCCCTGCTTCCTTCTTTATTTCCAGAGAAAAGAACCAATCCTTTTTAGAGATCTCCCCTTTGGAGACCACCACCATCTCAGTGGTTCAGAATGAAAATCTCTTCATCTCCAACTTCTCCCTCACCCCCAACAGTAATCACTTGTCCTGATCCTTCTCCCTCCAGTGTTTCTCCATCCTGTTGCATTTCCTCTCAGCTAAGTCCTATGATAACATCTTTGCTGTCCCTCACCTCCAGACTTTCCCACCTCCAATCCATGTTACAGATCCCTGACAGAGTTCTCATCAGCTACCCCCTTCCAAATACTCTAGTGACTACACACACAGGGTAAAACCCAAGCTCCTAAGCCTGGCCATCAGGGTCCTCCACAGTCTGGGAACCATCTACCTTACCAATCCTACTTCCCTCCCCAACACCTGGCCCAACCTATATTCACTGCACAAAAGATGCTCTAGGTGCTGAGATTACTATAGGTGCAATAGGGGAGACAGGCAAACCGAACTACAATGCAGTGTGGCTATGAAAGTGTTGAAAATAAGACTTTCAGACCTCAACTGTTCCACGAAGCCTTTACAAATGTCCCTCTGGCCAGCCAAAATTCATCTTTGCCTCCCTAGTTTCTCTGGTGCATTTGATCTGCAAGTTCATTATAGAATATATTACATTTTATTCTGTATATTTTTCATAGTAGATTACAGGCTGGTTGGGGTGGGAGAGGCGTGATTCTTATTCATTTTCTGTCTCCCTTGAATGTGAATATAGTAGATACCGAATATGTATTGTTTAACACTGTGCTTGAAAAATCCCACAGCCAAAGTTAGCCCAGACCCTGTCCTGAGAAACTAGATTCATGGGTTAGCATGATGTACTGCACTGCTTCTCAAAGTGTGTTTCCTAACCAGCATCATTAGTATCACATAGGAACTTGCTAGAAATAAAAATTCTTGAGCCCCATCACACTTAATGAATCAGAAGCTCTGGGGAGGAACCCAGCCTTCTGTGTTTTAACCAGCCTTACTGTTAATTCTGATGCACAATGAAGTTTGAGAACCACTGATGTGCTGCAATCTTTCCTAAAAGAGCCTGATCATAAGAATATCCTGGGATACTTATCAAATCTATAGCTTCCCAGATATCTCCTCTGGAGATTCTAGTTCAGTTGGTTTGGGATAAAGCCTAAGAACTGATACACTTAAACAACCCAGATGGCCCTTATACTCAGGGGAAGCCTATAAAGCACGGCTATAGTGAGAAGAGCTAGCCTTTGGAATGAGGTTAAAAACCAGGATTTTAGCCTTAGTTTGGCCGCTTGATGTGCTGTGTTGGATAAGTCACTTTTCCTTCTCAAGTCTCAGTTTCCTCATCTGTGAATAGCAACAGCAACGGGATTTTTCAGGGTCTAACGCTTAGAAATAATATATGTGAAGAGTTTGCACAAATTACAAAAAAAACCAGTAAGTGGTTGATATTACAATCATTATTGTTATTATGACTGAAGAGACTGAATGAAGTTAACAAGCCCATCTCTCTCAGAGTGAGTTAAACCGCCTTCTCAGTCAACACTGGTCTCCCATGGGGTCAGAGATATAAAATGTTCTTCTTATTATAGGTTGTGTCAAAGAAGATTGGAGAACATTTGCTCCAGGCTGTGAGCACTCTTAAAAATCTCCGCCCACATCTTTTATGAGTTACACAAATGTGACTGTGGGCTCCATCCTGTGAGGCGTAGGGAAGGGTTCTCCCTCCTGCAACCCTCTCCCCTCCCTGGTGTGACTAACAGAGAAGTTCCCCCACCACACCTTCCCTATCCCTTCCTTAGAAAATGTACTGTGCTCCTTGGGGTACTAAACCTGAGGGAGCCTTGGCAGGATAAAGCTCACAGTCACTTTTACGCAACTCAGAAAAGATGTGTTCAGGGATATTTTAAGAGTGTTCAGGGATTTCCCTGGTGGTCCAGTGGTTAAAAATCCGTCTTGCAATGCAGGGGATGCTGGTTTGATCCCTGGTCAGGAAACTAAGATCCCACATGCCGTGGGGCAACTAAGCCCCTGCGCACCACAACTAGAGAGCCCGCAGGCTGCAACCAATAAGCCCGCATGCTCTGGAGCCCTCACGCCACAACTAGAGAGAAGCCCACACACCACAACAAAGAGCCGGCGTGCTGCAACGAAAGATCCCGCATGCTGCAGCTAAGACCCAATGCAGCCAATAAATAAATAAATAAATATAAAAAAAATTTTTTAAAGTGTTCATGTAAAAAGCTTTGCCAAAGTAATACTTACATGCAATATTCTATCCCAGACATCATTTCTTTAAGGGACTCGTAGCAAGCCATTACATTGAGTGCACAATCCACTTATTGGGTCACAATTGACAATTTAGAAAACAGTAACTTAAAAGCATGTTGTTTGAAAAGCAAACTTCTAGGCCTAGAAAAGACTCTAGGAGTTCATCTTCTTGAAGATGCTAATCTACAAATAATTTTTTTTAGTAAAGTCTTTAAAATCTACAGCAGAAGTAATGAATACTTTCAATACTTTAAAAAATTCAGGGAATATAGTCTTAATAAATAATAAATCTAAAGGAGGATAAGAATGCAATTATACAGAATTTTTTTTTTTACAAAATATGAATAGAGAGGGGGTAATTTTATTTTTAATCATTGTAACTTCATTGCTACATGCAAACAGTGACATCTGGTGGAATGACATTGCTTTGCTTAAAAAAATATATTCCAACTTTCAGATATTGGCAGTTATGAAATCAAACAAATTTCCAAATAATTTCTCTTTTTTTTGGTGTTTCCATATAAAACAAAAATATACTAATCTAATATCTTATCAAATACTGGTAGTACATACTAATATAAATTTGTCATCCCAATTTGTATTTTTTAAAGTATGCTTAAGGCTTACTTAGGTATAGGGGCTATTTGTTGAAAATGAATATAAAAATAATCTAATTGAGGTTACCGTTGATTCTAGTCCTAACTCTGCCAAAACTGACATGAGGTGCATAGTTTTGCCTCTGTTTCTTCATAATATGAGATGGTTAGGCTAGGGGAAGGCTAAGATCTCTTACGGCTCTGATATATGTTCTTCTGTCACACGTATCAGCAGCTAGACCTCCAACAGGGATTAAGTCCTATACTCATTGGTATCATTGTCAGGATCATGCAGCAAGGAACAAGGCCAAGTAAGGGGTGGGGGTGTGCTGGGGCTAGGATTAGACCTGACCACTAAGCAACGGCAGACAATGCAGGAAACAGGGAGAGTGGGGGAAAGTCAGTCCCAGATACCCACAGTGGAAGGAAATGTGAAGCAGAAGACAGAACACACTATTCCAAAGACAGAGCTACAGAACACGGGCGGTGGTGCACTGCAAGCAGCATCAGAAAGGGCTAACGTGGGATGATGGCACATTCTAGTGGGGAGCGACCAGCGACGGGGAATACAAATAAAGGCAGTAGTCAGTGAGCGCTTTCAATAATTAAGTAATTGATGTCAGGACAGTCTCCCTCAGTTTGCAAGGCCCCAGCCCTGGCCCAGGACTCAGAAACAGGATTTCAGTCCCTAAGAGGGAACAAACAATACAAGATAAAACCCTCACCCAAATAAGCAGAAACCTTGCTTCCAAAATTGGGTCACAATAGACGAAATACAAAACATCAACGGTGAGTAAAATATGATTCTTCCTAGTTTGTATCAGCCTTGGTTCTGAAAACAAGATGAGAATGAGTATTTGGAATGAAACATAAAGAGAAAAAAATAAGAGGCACTTTCACAAGTTCACAAAACAGTGGGATATAATGGAAATCACATTTAGAAACAGAGAGACCTGGGTCTGAATTCCAGCTTTTACCAGCTATATAAATATGAACTAGTCAACCTCTGAACCACATTTTCTTCATTTGGGAAACAGAATGATTTTATCTATTAGATAGAGTTGTTGTTAATACTAGATCATGCAATAAATACACAACAATATATTTTCTATTAGATAATTTTCTGCTTTCCTATTCAAATATTGCTATTTGGGAGGGGAGCCAGATAAAATCTTTCTAATGGAAGCTCATTTTATATAGTTGATTTGTAAACTATAAAGAGTAAAGATAATAAGTCAAAATAATTACCCGTATGTCTGGCTTTCAGTTTTAACATAAAAATCCTCAAAGGATTATAACCTGTCAAAACAACATCTTTAATGTCATTTTTGTAAAATGTATGTATATGTAATATATGTACATGCACAGGAAAAAAACCTAGAATAATCTTTACCATAGTAATATAAACCTGCATCTCCTGGTTCGCCTACTTAAGATCTAAAAGTAATACTCTAATGCTTCCAAAATGAACAATCAAGAATTGCCAGGTAGGCAAGCCTCACCCCTCGTGGAAGATTTGCTTCTCTCCCTGCTCAGAGGCACACTGGAACAGTGCCTTGCCCCAGGGGCCATCTAAGAGGCCAAAGGCTTACGTGCAGCGAAGTGGCCTTCTGGAGGTGAACCTGGGACCCCAATCTGATATCTGCCAAGGGCGTTTTCCTGGCTTGTTCAGCACTTCAGACAGGTCACTGCAAAAAGAATCCCTGAGAATTGCTGGACAACCTACTTGATCAAATAGCACTTCCAATACTTGCAGTTGCTCATGAGCCATGTGACTGACAGGGTCTTGGTGCTCCGGCCGGGTGTCAGGCCTGAGCCACTGAGGTGGGAGAGCCGACATTGAGGACATTGCTCCACCAGAGACCTCCTGTCTCCATGTAATGTCAAACAGTAAAAGCTCTCCAAGAGTTCTCCATCTCAATACTGAGACCCAGCTCCACTCAATGACCAGCAAGTGACAATGCTGGACACCCCATGCCAAACAACGAGCAAGACAGGAACACAACCCCACCCACTAGCAGAGAGGCTGCCTAAAATCTTAACTTCACAGACACCCCAAAACACACCACTGGATGCAGTCCTGCCCACCAGAAAGACTAGATCCAGCCTCATCCACCAGAACATAGGCACCAGGCCCCTCCACCAGGAGGCCTACTGAACCAACCTTGCCAACTGGGGGCAGACACCAAAAACAATGGGAATTACAAACCTGAAGCCTGTGAACAGGAGACCCCAAACACAGTAAGTTAAGCAAAATAAGAAGACAGAGAAATACACAGCAGATGAGGGAGCAAGGTAAAAACCCACCAGACTAAACAAATGAAGAGGAAACAGGCAGTCTACCTGAAAAAGAATTCAGAGTAATGATAGTAAAGATGATCCAAAATCTTGGAAATAGAATGGAGAAGATACAAGAAATGTTTAACAAGGACCTAGAAGAAATAAAGAGCCAACAAACAATGATGAACAACATGATAAGTGAAATTTAAAATTCTCTAGAAGGAATCAATAGCAGAATAACTGAGGCAGAAGAACAGATAAGTGACCTGGAAGACAAAATAGTGTAAATAACTACCACAGAGCAGAATAAAAAAAAAAGAATGAAAAGAATTGAGGACAGTCTCAGAGACCTCTGGGACAACATTAAATGCACCAACACGTGAATTATAGGGGTCTCAGAAGAAGAAGAGAAAAAGAAAAGGACTGAGAAAATATTTGAAAAGATTATAGTTGAAAACTTCCCTAATACGGGGAAGGAAATAGTCAATCAAGTCCAGGAAGCGCAGAGAGTCCCATACAGGATAAATCCAAGGAGAAACACACCAAGACACAGATTAATCAAACTATCAAAAACTAAATACAAAGAAAAAATATTAAAAGCAGCAAGGGAAAAGGAACAAATAACATACAAGAGAAGCCACATTGGGTTAACAGCTGATCTTTCAGCAGAAACTCTGCAAGCCAGAAGGGAGTGGCAGGACATATTTAAAGTGATGAAGGGGAAAAACCTACTACCAAGATTACTCTACCCAGCAAGGATCTGATTTAGATTCGACAGAGAAATTAAAATCTTTACAGACAAGCAAAGGCTAAGAGAATTCAGCACCACCAAACCAGCTTTACAACAAATTCTAAAGGAACTTCTCTAGGCAGGAAAGCCAAGAGAAGGATAAGACCTAAAAAAACAAACCCAAAACAATTAAGAAAATGGTAATAAGAACATACATATCTATAACTACCTTAAATGTAAATGGATTACATGCTCCAACCAAAAGACACAGACTGGCTGAATGGATACAAAAACAAGACCTGTATATATGCTGTCTACAAGAGACCCATTTCAGATCTAGGGACACATACAGACTGAAAGTGAGGGGATGGAAAAAGATATTCCATGTAAATGGAAATCAAAAGAAAGGTGGAGTAGCAATTCTCATATCAGATGAAATAGACTTTGAAAAAAAGACTACTACAAGAGACAAAGAAGGACACTACATAATGATCAAGGGATCAATCCAAGAAGAACATATAATGATTGTAAATATTTATGCACCCAACATAACAGCACCTCAATACATAAGGTAAATGCTAACAGCCATAAAAGGGTAAATCAACAGTAACACAATCATAGTAGGGGACTTTAACACCTCACTTTCACTAATGGACAGATCATCCAAAATGAAAATAAATAAGGAAACACAAGCTTTAAATGATACGTTAAACCAGATGGACTTAATTGATATTTACAGAACTTTCCATCGAAACACAACAGGATACACTCTTCTCAAGTGCTCATGGAACATTCTCCAGGGTAAATCATATCTTGGGTCACAAATCAAGCCTTGGTAAATTTAAGAAAATTGAAATCGTATCAAGTATCTTTTCTGACCACAATGCTATGAGACTAGATATCAATTACAGGAAAAAATCTGTAAAAAATACAAACACATAGAGGCTAAACAATACACTACTAAACAACCAAAAGATCACTGAAGAAATCAAAGAGGAGGTCAAAACATACCTAGAAAAAAAATGACAAAGTAAACACGACGACCCAAAACCTATGGGATGCAGCAAAAGCAGTTCCAAGAGGGAAGTGTACAGCAATACAATCTTACCTCAAGAAACCATAAAAATCTCAAATAAACAACATAACCTTACACCTAAAGCAATAAGAGAAAGAAGAGCAAAAAATCCCAAAATTAGCAAAAGGAAAGAAATCATGAAGATCAGATCAAGAATAAATGAAAAAGAAATGAAGGAAACGATAGCAAAGATCAATACAACTAAAAGCTGGTTCTTTGAGAATTGAAAAACCATTATCCAGACTCATCACGAAAAGAAGTGAGAAGACTCAAATCAATAGAATTAGAAATGAAAAAGAACAACTGACAAGGCAGAAATACAAAGGATCATGAGAGATTACTACAGGCAACTATACGCCAATAAAATGGACAACCTGGAAGAAATAGACAAATTCTTAGAAAAGCACAACATTCTGAGACTAAACCAGGAAGAAATAGAAAATATAAACAGACCAATCACAAGCACTGAAATTAAACTGTGATTAAAAATCCTCCAGCAAACAAAAGCCCAGGACCTGATGGCTTCACAGGCGAATTCTATGAAACATTTAGACAAGAGCTAACACCTATCCCACTAAACTCTTCCAAAACATAGCAGAGGGAGGAACAATCCCAAACTCATTCTACGAGGCCACCATCACCCTGATACCAAAACCAGACAAAGATGTCACAGAGAAAGATAACTACAGGCCAGTATCACAGATGCAAAAATCCTCAACAAAACACTAGCAAACAGAATCCAACAGCACATTAAAAGGATCATACATCATGATCAAGTGGGATTTATCCCAGGAATGCAAGGATTCTTCAGTATATGCAAATCAATCAATGTGATAAACTATATTAACAAATTGAAGGAGAAAAACCATATGATCGTCTCAGTAGAGGCAGAAAAAGCTTTCAACAAAATTCAACACCCATTTATGATAAAAGCTCTCCAGAAAGTAGGCATAGAGGGAACTTAACCTCAACAAAAGAAAGGCCATATATGACAAAGCCACAGCCAACATTGTTCTCAATGGTGAAAACTGAAACCATTTCCACTAAGGATCAGGAACAAGACAAGGTTGCCCACTCTCACCACTAGTATTCAATATAGTTTTGGAAGTTTTAGCCACAGCAATCAAAGAAGAAAAAGGAATAAAAGGAATCCAAATCGGAAAAGAAGTAAAACTGTCACTGTTTGCAGATGACATGATACTATACATAGAGAATCTTAAAGATGCTACCAGAAAATGACTAGAGCTAATCAATGAATTTGGTAAAGTTGCAGGATACAAAATTAATGCTCAGAACTCTTGCATTCCTATACACTAGTGATGAAAAATATGAAAGAGAAATTGAGGAAACACTCCCACACACGATTGCAACAAAAGAACAAAGTACCTGGGAATAAACCTACCTAAGGAGACAAAAGACCTGTATGCAGAAAACTATAAGACAATGATGAAAGAAATTAAAGATGATAAAAACAGATGGAGAGATATACCAGGTTTTTGGATTGGAAGAATCAATATTGTGAAAAATGACTATACCACCCAAAGTAATCTACAGATTCAATGCAATCCCTATCAAACTACCAGTCGCATTTTTCACAGAACTAGAACAAAAAATTTCACAATTTCTATGGAAACACAAAAGACCCCACATAGCCAAAGCAAACTTGAGAAAGAAAAACGGAGCTGGAGGAATCAGGCTCCCAGACTTCAGACTACACTACAAAGCTACAGTAATCAACACAGTATGTTACTGCTACAAAAACAGAAATATACACCAATGGAACAGGATAGAAAGCCCAGAGATAAACCCACACACATATGGTCACCTTATTTTTTATAAAGGAGGCAAGAATATACAATGGAGAAAAGACAGCCTCTTCAATAAGCAGTGCTGAGAAAACAGCTACATGTAAAAGAATGAAATTAGAACACTCCCTAACACCATACACAAAAATAAACTCAAAATGGATTAAAGACCTAAAAGTAAGTCCAGACACTATAAAACTCTTAGAGGAAAACATAGGAAGAACACTCTGTGACATAAATCACAGCAAGATCCTTTTTGATCGACCTCCTAGAGAAACGGAAATAAAAACAAAAATAAACAAATGAGACCTAATGAAACTTTAAAGCATTTGCACAGCAAAGGAAAACTTAAACAAGATGAAAAGACAATCCTCAGAATGGGAGAAAATATTTGCAAATGAAGCAAGTGACAAAGGATTAATCTCCAAAATATACAAGCAGCTCATGCAGCTCAATATCAAAAAAACAAACAAGCCAACCCAACCCAAAAATGGGCAGAAGACCTAAAATGACATTTCTCCAAAGAAGATATACAGATTGCCAACAAACACATGAAAGGATGCTCAACATCATTAATCATTAGAGAAATGCAAATCAAAGCTACAATGAGGTATCACCTCACACTGGTCAGAATGGACATCATCAAAAAATCTACGAACAATAAATGCTGGAGAGGGTGTGAAGAAAAGGGAACCCTCTTGCTCTGTTGGTGGGAATGTAAATTGATACAGCTACTATGGAGAACAGTATAGAGGTTCCTTAAAAAGCTAAAAATAGAACTACCATATGACCCAGCAATCCCACTATTGGGCATATACCCTGAGAAAACCATAATTCAAAAAGAGACATGTACCACAATGTTCACTGCAGTACTATTTACAATAGCCAGGACATGGAAGCAACCTAAGTGTCCATCAACAGATGAATGGATAAAGAAGATGTGGCACATAAATATTACTCAGCCATATAAAGAAACGAAATTTAGTTATTTGTAGTGAGGTGGATGGACCCAGAGTCTGTCATACAGAGTGAAGTCAGAAAGAGAAAAATAAATGACGTACGCTAACGCATATATATGGAAGCTAAAAAAAAAAAAAGGTCATGAGGAACCTAGGGGCAGGACAGGAATAAAGACGCAGATATAGAGAATGGACTTGAGGACACAGGGAGGGGGAAGGGGAAGCTGGGACGAAGTGAGAGATTGGCATGGACATATATACACTACCAAATGTAAAATAGATAGCTAGTGGGAAGCAGCCGCATAGCACAGGGAGATCAGCTCGGTGCTTTGTGTCCACCTAGATGGGTGGGATAGGGAGGGTGGGAGGGTGACGCAAGAGGGAGGAGATATGGGGATATATGTATATGTATAGCTGATTCACTTTGTTACACAGCAGAAACTAGCACACAACTGTAAAGAAACTATACTCCAATACAGATGTCAAAAAACAATTAATTAAAAAAAAAAGAATTGCCAGGTAAAGCTATCTGATATTAACTTTGGGCAGCCGGAAATGGCCTATCTTCATTCAAAGACGAGTACACTGGAAAATCCAATATCAGTTCTATGAAGAAAGTCTGCAAAGCATAGGAAAGAAATATAGTATTCAAAAAGTTATATGAAGAACATTCTTTTAGAAGAGTTTTATTATACAAATCAAAAAATATTTTGAAAGGGTCTGCTCTGTTCTGTGAAAATAAATTTTTTTAATGCTTTCATGAAACAGGTAAAAGTTCAGATAAAACAAAAGACTTGGATTTTTCTTAAGAGTCTGATAGAATTAATAACAAATAAAAATGCTATAGTGATAAAAAGTGGTAATTAGAACAAATTTTTAAAATTTACATCTCAGAAAATGAAACCATTCATATAGAACATAGGTTTGAGAGATGAATGTAGGCAAGGAGATGATAAATGTAGGTGACAGGTAGTGAAGATGCAACATATAGCTAATTGATATTCCTGAAGAAATGTACCAAATAAACAGAATGAAAACACTACTTGAAATAAAACAGGAAAATGCCCTAAACTGAAGAACTGTATTTGCATATCAAAAGGGCTTTCCATGTACCAGGAAAAAGTAATTAGAAAACAATCCACTCCCAAACGTATGCTAGTGAAATTATTTAATTTAAAGCAAAATTTAAACCTTATAAGCATCTAGGAGTGGAGAAGAAATAAATTACATGCTAAGATTAAGCTAAGATTTAAATTTCAGATTTCTGTCTCACAACATTAGATATAAGACAATGATACAAACAAAAAACACATAGACAAATGTTGACAAATATGTCAGATTATAGGAAAGAGCAAAGAAGCAAAAGAGAAAGAGAGAGACTACAAAATAAGATGACAAGAATAATACCAAATGCATCTGATATGACAATAAATGATTATGGGGTGATCCAACCTACTATAAGAGAATTCATTTCTGATTGGCTTAAAAAAATGTTCAATACTATGCAATCTACAAGGGACACAACTAAGAAAAATTAAAAGTAAAAGAAAGGGCAAACATATACCATATAAATAAAGCAAAAAATAAGTTGAGTTTCACTTTTCATCCATTTGGTGTACAATCTACAAGGAAAACAGAAGGATCACAGTTAACAGTTTCCTGAATTTTCTTCCATGTAAAAAATGTGTTGTACATAATCACATATCTGTTTATATACTTAGTTCTAACTCGTTTCAGCACACTCTACCTTATTCTTTACTGCAATTCCAATACATCCCATCATTGGATGCACTATAAAATGTCTTCCATTGATGGACACTTAAGTTGTTTTCAGTTTTTAGTTATTATAAGGACAATTACAGTCCTTAATCATTTATCTTAGTTAATAACAGTTATCAGCATAAAGATCATATTTAAAGCCATGGTCCTGGATAAGTTCACCTTGAGAGTATAGTTAGAGGAGAAAATCCGAGGTCCAAGGATAAGCTTTGGGCACTCCAATATTTTGAAGTCAAGAGATGAGGAGATACCAGCAAGAGAGACTAAGAAGACATAGCAAAGGAGGCAGGAATAGAACCAAGAGAGAATGCAGTCCTGAGGCCAAGGGATAAAGGCGTTGTATGGAAAAGCAAGTGATTAACTGTGTTAAGTGTTACTGAGAAGTCACAATGAGGACTGTGATATCTTAAAGCAAATTTGATCATGTCATTCTTCCTCAAAAAATCCTATCAGTGGTGTCTCCATATACTGTGAATAAAAATCTCTCCCCCAAGTCCTCACAGACATGCTCTCACATACACAAAGAGAGCATCTATAAATCCTACATAATCTGACTCTTGTGACCTCTCCAGCATCAACTGCATCACTGCTCTTCCTATTCACTACTGCTTGACATCTTTCCAATTCTCAAATGGGTTCCAACTGTCCACAGCACGGACTCTCAAACTTCAATGTGCATACGAATCACCTGTATTTTTAACAAGCTTCCAGGTGATGGTGATGCTGCTGGTCTGTGAACTATACTTCTGAGTAGCAAGAAACTAAAAAACTTCTTTCCCCTCTTCCTAGCTATCTTCTATTTATTCCTCAGATTTCAGTTTAAGTATCATTTCCTCAATCTCCCCCCAGATAATTGGGAACTCTTCTTACATGCTTCCATACACTGCACATCTGCATATTAATTGTCACATTCACAATAATTAATTCACCACCTTTCTTCTCTGCTAATCTCCAAATTCCCTGAGGGCAGGGATTACGTTTCTCTTGTTTGCAGATGCTTACCTAGTGCCTAACTCAATGCCTGCCACACAGTAGGTACACAAAAAATATTTACTGATCAATTTAAATGATTATTCAGATCTGTACTTCGTGACATAGAAAGATAATTACAACATAATAAGTTTTAAAAATCAGGTTACAAAACATTTTTTACATAGCATTATCCAAGTTTTGTTCCATATGATTTATTTGCATACAGATAAGACTGGAATCATATACTTAAGAATAGTATTATCTCTGGATGGCAGGATTTTGAGTAACTGTTTTCCTTTTTTGTATTTTCTTGCATATTTGTATTTCTATTATTATTTTGTAGCAAAATAATAAATGAAATTAAGCTTTGAATTCTGACATTTAACTTTTGCTTTTCTAATTTTTGTTGTTGTAGTCACTGCTGTTTCAATGTATAAAACTAACAGTCTGTACATGTTTTTCTAAAATGTGACTAGGAATTTCCCTTGTAATTTGAAGTTGAGTTGAGGGCTAAATCTGGGATCTATGGTCTAAGCACTGCTTACCACCAGAAGCTGGCTATAAGGGTACCTGGCTTGAGAAGGTCAGCCATTTTTGCCAAGACAGCATTTTTGCCACCAGCTCTCTCTTTCTTGATGGTGGATCAACAAAATACACAAGCCATTTTACATAGAAAAATCAGTGAAATAGAACGTAAGTCCATAAATAGTCTTGATAACACATTCAAATTTAAGGTATGAAAAGTTGGCATTTCAAATTAGTGAGAAAAAGAGGGTTTATTGAATAAACGATATTGTGCAATTGGCTAGTCATTTGGGAAAGAAACATTAATGCTTATTCTTCTTATCAAACTAATTAAAGATGAATCAAAGATTTAATTTTTTAAAAGAAAGCCATCAAATTACTAGAAGAAAATATGACAGAATATATTTATTTAAATTTATTTGTTTTTATTTTTGGCTGTGTTGGGTCTTCGTTGCTGTGTGCTGCTGGCTTTCTCTAGTTGCGGTGAGCAGGGGCTACTCTTCATTACAGTGTGCAGACTTCTCATTGTTGTGGCTTCTCTTGTTGCGAAGCACAGGCTCTAGGCGCACAGGCTTTAGTAGTTGTGTCACGTGGGCTCAGTAGTTGTGGCTTGCGGGCTTAGTTGCTCCGCAGCATGTGGGATCTTCCCGGACCAGGTATCAAACCCGTGTACCTCACATTGGCAGGCAGATTCTTAACCACTGTGCCACCAGGGAAGCCCCAACAGAATATATTTAAACTGAAGTGTAGAAAAGCCCTTTCTAAGAATGACTAAAAGACTAGAGACACCAAGAATGACACCAAGACTAGAACACATAAAGGAAACTATTGCCAGTTTTCACTACTTCTGTATTAGCATACAACTTCCGGATAGCATAAAACAATATAACAAAACTGAAAAGCAAGCAAAACAATTTTTTAAAGTCTACACTATATATGATAAAAATCTTTAATATAAAAAGATCACTTATAAATCAATAAGAAAAAGATGAATGATAACAGAATATGAATTGGTAATTCTCAAAAGGAGAAAAACAAATAACCAAGAGACATCCAAAAATATGCTCAATCTTATTAGAAATGAATAAAACAATAAATAAAGAGTTATTTTTCTTCATCAGATTAGGAAAAGATCCAGAAGATTGACAATTAGTGGTTTGGCCAGGTTGAAAGGAAATGAACAATATCATAAATTGTTGGTAAGCATATAAACTGGTGTGATTTTTCTGGAGAGAAGTTCAGCAATGTGCATCAAAATTTTTAAACCAAAAATTTTAATAAATAATTCCACACCTAGGAATTTTCTTACACTGCAGCATGGTTAAGTTAGCAAATATTATGAAGTAATTTAAATGTTCACACATAACCTTGAGTGGAAAATATAAGTCTATAGAATGCCATCTATAGTTTAAACACATGTTTACACAGAGATGTTCAGAAGGCTACTCACCAAACTGTTAACACTAATCTAAGTGTTTAAACACTTTTAATAATTTCCCTTATTTTAAAACCCAAAATCTAAAATTCCATGGTAAGAGTTCTAATTCTTAGATGTCTATAAACTTCTCTTTACAATACAGAAACTTTAAAAGCAAAAATATGATCAATATGGAATATTTTATAGTTCTAATCAAAACTGCTATTTAGCAAAATAAACATGTTTGAACAGTACATTGCTATTTTAAATAAACTTATGTACCCACACTATCCCATTAAAATATCCTTGGTGTTTCCCACAAATAACAGTTTCTATGTGCAAAATTAGGAAAGCATTAAAACTATATAACCACAAGTATTATGCTTTGTGGAACTGTTCATTGCACAGAAAAACCAAAAAGCCACCAAGTGAAAGGGTATTCATTTTTTATTCACAGTTACCTTTCTTGAGACAACTTATTAGTGCAGAAAAAATTATACATTTCTCTGAACTTGTAGGCTCAGCAGACAGATATATTTTTGAAAAGGTTAAGCTATGTTTAGCAAGGTAATCCTCAAGAGATGGATGCCAGAGAATTAAATATTCAGTACTTAAATTAACTTCTTATTTGGTACTTAGGAACAAATTGCCAAGAATTATCATCATCAAATAGAACATTTATTGACTCTTGGAAAAAGAAAGTGAGACCTACTTGAAAAAAAAATTTAGAATTGGAAAGAAATCAGTATTTTTAACACTTTGCCTGAATAATAGAAGCTGTAAGCCAAGGATGCCTGGCTTGCAGAGTGCTAACAGAAATGACTCAATATAGTAGTTTCATAACTACTGGATTATGTTTATGTCTTTACGTCCACTCTCAGCTTTAGGCTTTTCAAAGACATTCCAAAGAAGTCATATGGAACTTCTATAATCTACCAGAGATACTGGAGCAATTCTGAAATTTCTAAAATTCTTCACATATAATTTTATTCATAAAATTATGAATAACACATAAATCCCTTAAAAAAATCTTTTTGCCTAACAGAAAATAAACATGAGAATGAACTTCTTTTGGGGATTCATACTGAATGGCATTGTGATTACTAAACACAGGGAAACCATGACTTTAAGCCTTAAAAGAACGCAGTAAGGTGCTACAATTTTTACTAAAAGTAAAGTTGGAGGAAATGGGATCAGAATATAGCATGAAAAGTGTGGGTCAGTTACTTACAATTTTTTGATAGTGTTAATTAAAAGTGATCTTTTAAAATATTATTCTTATATATCTAGAATAGCTCAAATATAACACTAAACATACATCTACTTAAATTTAACTTAACATTTAATATTTGAGTATTTTAAAAACCTGTTATAGATGATTTTTCAGGATTCCTACCAGGTCTTTTGAAAGACAAGAAACTTTAGAGTATGCATTCTCTATGTGCAGGTGATATCACCCCCAAGGGAGTGAAAATTAGTGACTGGGGAGGGCAGGGGGTGAAAAAGCTTACTCTTTTTATGTATAAGTAAGGCACAGATATACATACAGTACCATAAACAGATATACAGTATATCTAGAGCACTACAATATAATGGAGAGGGGAAGTTGGGTGGGGGAGTCTAAAAAGCCTTCTTACTGGGGTGATAATGAAAAAAAAAGTTTGAGAAAAGTTAAGTTAGGGGCTTCCCTGGTGGCGCAGTGGTTGAGAGTCCGCCTGCCAATGCAGGGGACACGGGTTCGTGCCCCAGTCTGGGAAGATCCCACATGCCGCGGAGCGGCTGGGCCCGTGAGCCATGGCCGCTGAGCCTGCGCGTCCGGAGCCTGTGCTCCGCATTGGGAGAGGCCACAGCAGTGAGAGGCCCGCATACCACAAAAAAAAAAAAAAAGTTAAGTTAAACAAATCTGGATTCTTTTTTTTTTTTTTTGGCTGTGTCAGGTCTTAGTTGCGGCATGCAGGATCTTCGTTGAGACATGCAGGATCTTTCGTTGTAGCTCGCGGGCTTCTCTCTCGTGGCGTGTGGGTTTTCTCTCTCTAGTTGCGGCGCACAGGCTCCAACACACATGCCCTCTGTAGTTTGCGGCACACGGGCTCTCCAGTTGAGGTGCATGAGCTCAGTAGTTGTGGCATGCGGGCTTAGTTGCCCCGCGGCATGTGGGATCTTAGTTCCCTGACCAGGGATCGAACCCGCATCCCCTGCATTGGAAGGTGGATTCTCTACCACTAGACCACCAGGGAAGTCCCACAAATCTGGATTCTAATCACTATCTAGAGATAAAACTTGGGCAGGTTACCCGATATTATAAAGCCTAAGTTTCTCCATGAATAAAATGGAAATTATGACTTCTCCCTTATGATTGAAGATTTAAACAGGAAAGATGCAAAGCACACAGCACAGTGCAAGGAATACAGTTCCTGTTAAATAAACGTTAGCCCCCTTCCCTTTTCTCCTCTCATTTGAGGATGCTATAAATTATATACTCTCCATAAAAGAATATTCACATTCTGAAGGGAAGTGAGACACAAGGAGAAATGGAAAAAGGTCCAGAGGAAATGACACTTGTACATGATCCCTGGACCCAAGCATGCCCAATGATGCTGAAATCTAAAAACTGGCTTCAACTCCCAAATCTGTGATGTTCTTAGTTGTATAAGCCTGGCAAAGTTGCTTGGTTCTTATAAGCTTCAATTTCCACATCTGTACTCCACAGAGTTGTTACAAAGAACAAATGAGATCATGTATGTGACATTCTTTGGGAACCATAAACCACTAAACTAAAGTTAACCTTATACGATAGGGCATGGTTCATGTCAATAATGGCAGGAAATGAAGACACTGACCTAGACTGTGTATGTACCCGGAAGGAATGGAAAGGACCAAAACTGCTCCTTTCAGAAGCAAGTCTTCAAAATCTAAGCCTCAAAGGCAGAAATTCTTTGGCAGTTTAAATCTAGTTTAAAACAAAATTACCAGTGGAACTCTTACCTATCTCTTTGCTCTTCATCTGTATAGCGATCATCTAAGAAAGAGGTTCCACATACTCCAAGTACAGTATTGTGGCCTTTCTTGTCGGCTGTATGATACACTCGAGAAGCCAGGCGCAAGTCAATGGGCAGCTCTTGGGCTGGGATAGTGGCGCACAGATCGTGAAGGGTCCGAGTGGAGTAGTCTTGTGGAATTCTGCCACAGAGATAAGAAAGCGGGCCTCTTTTTATCATTTTGTGCTCTTTAGACGCAAAATACATTCACAATGACAGTTTAGTTCAGGCTCTAAAAAAAGAGGTCTAAATGTTGGACAGATCACATTTAAAACTAGTACAGTAGTTTCTAAAAAATCTAATATTACAATCTCAGGCCATTGACCAGATCTTCAGCCATATATACAATTGCCTGCTGAAGATCTCAACCTATGTATCCTACAGATATCTCAGAATCAACAGGTCTAAAAGCAAACTCATTATCATCCCACCCCACCCAAACCTCTTCTCTCCGGAACTCTGTAACTCAGTCAGTGACACCATAACCAGCAATCATTCATTACTTCTTTGCTACTCTGCACAAATGTTCGTGTCCCTGAAGAAGCACAACAATACAGTACATTATCCATTAACTAGCATCAGTGGAAACCTGGGTCTCTCTAAGTTAATGTAGCACCTTCCTTCCCACCATGCTAGAACTTGCCTCTTTCCTGCCTTTCCAAAATAGAGAAGAGGGCATGACGATCTGCTTTCTTAATCCCCACTGTCACATTTGTCATACCATCCAATCAACAAATACTTTTTGAGCATATATTATGTACCAGACTTTGTGCTAGGCAATCCACACACATGGTCTCTAACTTCCACAAGGAAACTACATGGGAGGTATTATTATCCTTATTTTGGAGCAGGCTTATTTTACACAGGTCACAAAATTAGGGAGTGGCTACTAGGATCTACACACAATGCTGCTAACTATAAGTCAAATGTCTTTCCTATTAATGTCTGTTAATGACCCCTGAGGAGAAAGTGGCCCTTAGCCAGTACTACTCCATCCCCACCTCCCTACTAAAGCAATATTCTTACATTAACCAAATCACCTTTTCATCAAATCAAATCAAATGAACTTTAGATCTTTAGATCGTGGTCTCTGTGACCTCCAAGCCACAGCTGGCAATACTGTTGACCCTTCTTGAAATTGCTCTTCCTCCACGAGCTTTTGTCAGCCTGCACTATCCCAGCTCTCCATCTACCTTTCAAGTTCATCATAATTTGACTTAGTCACCGGTTTTTCTTTCACCATCTTCCCAACTGGTATGGGGCTTCCAAGGTTGAGCTACTCTTTCCACATTAGAAAAATCATCTTCAGTGTTTCAGTTCTTTCCTCTGTGCTGAGGGCTCCCAAATCCCATGTCTGGTATCACTATCTCACCTAGATGCCTCATCTTCCAGATACAGAACACTGGGGTCATCTTTGTCTCCTCTGTCCTTCACCTGCTTATCCAATGAAAAGCTGAGCTTCTCCCTTGGACAGAGCTGTTCAGGTGTGCTCCTTCTCCCCGCTCACTTCTACCACACGCCAGTCGGAGTCCTCATCACCTCAGCTTGCAGAGCAAAGGTCTTCCAGTCGGATTGAGCACTGCACCCTGTCTCTTCCCCCTTCCATACATCCTGCAAAATCCTATCACACCGATCTTCAAATACTCCTCTCTCCAGCACAATGGTTTTTTGTTGCTTGCTGCATGCATCTAACTTCCTCTTTCTAAGCTTCAAGGCTCTTAGCATCTGGCCCTACTTCTAGCATAGAGTTTAAGAATGTAGACTCTGCAGTCAGACTTCCTCTGTTCAAATCCTGTTTAAAATTATCACTTGGCAATAAGCAAGTAATTAATTTCTTTATACCTCAGTAAGTTGAGAATAACAACGTTTGGTAAGCTGGGAATCACAACATTAGTGCATCCTGGGTAAAGTTGCTTTAAGAAAGAAAGGAATGAATGCATTTAAAACAGTGTCTCTCACATGGCAGGTGCTGTCTCCAGGACAATTCACAGGGCCAGAAAGACCTCTCAGTTCTTTAAGTTATGGA